>NC_091950.1:139250005-139480005 GCF_031021105.1 Erythrolamprus reginae | reverse complement strand
AGAACATGTGAATGCAGTTAAAAAAGAAGAAAAGACTTCCTCCCTTGTCCAGCACATTAAAAAAAACAGGTCACGAAATTGACTTTGAAAAAACTAAATTACTTCACAAAACAGAGAATTTATATAGAAGAATTGCTCTAGAAGCCATAGAAATTGAAAGGAGACCCCTTTGCATAAATAAAAGAGATGACACGTCCTGCCTACCAGAAATTTGGAAACCAGCCTTAAACAAAATAAACAAAAAAAACACTTCATAAAAATCACCATGTCAATCCTTCTAATAATTATGATTTTGGAATTTGGAAATTTGGAAACCAGCCTTAAACAAAAAACACTTCATAAAAATCACCATGTCAATCCTTCTAATAATTATGAATTTGGAATTTGGAAATTTGGAAACCAACCTTAAACAAAAAACACTTCATAAAAATCACCATGTCAATCCTTCTAATAATTATGATTACACCAACCAATCAGATCACTGAAACATAATCACCCAATCTAATTGCTACATTCAAACCAAATCTCCACCCCCACACTATATACTAGGAAGAAATGACAGTTGCAAACATTCCATTTTACAACAGCACGAAGCTTGGAAACTTCAGCCTGATGATGGTGGATGTGATTTCACCGAAACGTCGCATAAACATGCAAAATATTACACAGGGCAAAACCCGAACTCAGAACAATCTACATATATATATATATATATATATATATATATATATATAGCTGATGAGGCCAAAATAAGGCCGAAATAGATCTATCCTAGTCTCCCTTAATTTTCAAATTCAGCTTAAACATGTGACACATACAGATAGAATTGTTGGCTATCAATAAAATTAACTGCCTTGGAAATGGCCCTGGGTTGGGCCAAGAGGCAAAAAAAGGAGCTGTGATGTTCCTTCAATATACCAGGGTGATTCGACACAAAATGTAACCCTTCCCTGGTACAGAGCTGAAGGGATTGGATACTGTAGCCTAGAGGATAATTCTCTGCCTTACAAGGCAAAGGTTGCAGGTTCAAGTCCCAGTGGGTATGGCTAGCTGATGAGGCCAAAATAAGGCCGAAATAGATCTATCCTAGTCTCCCTTAATTTTCAAATTCAGCTTAAACATGTGACACATACAGATAGAATTGTTGGCTATCAATAAAATTAACTGCCTTGGAAATGGCCCTGGGTTGGGCCAAGAGGCAAAAAAAGGAGCTGTGATGTTCCTTCAATATACCAGGGTGATTCGACACAAAATGTAACCCTTCCCTGGTACAGAGCTGAAGGGATTGGATACTGTAGCCTAGAGGATAATTCTCTGCCTTACAAGGCAAAGGTTGCAGGTTCAAGTCCCAGTGGGTATGGCTAGCTGATGAGGCCAAAATAAGGCCGAAATAGATCTATCCTAGTCTCCCTTAATTTTCAAATTCAGCTTAAACATGTGACATATATATATATATATATATATATATATATATATATATATATATATATATATAATTTTTTTAAAAAAATATTTTATTAATTTTCCACTTTTAAAAAGAAAACACAATAGTAAGCACAGAAAAAATACTACAGAGTCTAAATGGTAAAGAATTACCAACAGAGTAGAAAAACAAAAGGAAATCTGTCAATATGAAAGTGAATAAAACCAATGAATAAAAGATCTGGAAGAAAAATAAATGGATTACCGCCTGGGCCTGAAATGATCTCAAGATAAGACGTTGGAGGGAATTTTGGGGAGATAGAAAGGGGCCACTTATAGGGAGGCCCTTTCCCTGAAGTTGGCCTTGACCTTCAGTGCAAATGAGAAAAAAATAAAATAAAACAGTACAAATACAGAGACCAAGTGCTGGCTAATGCTACCTATTGAGAAACCTAAGTGTTACTCCATAGTATAGTTACTGAGGAGCTTTAGGGTTTTCTTAAAATAGCTATAGAGAGTTCACTGATACAGCTTATTCCCAAGCAAATGTCTCTCATCTGCATCATAAAATTTAAAAGAAGTTAAATAGCTCTTAGTAATTAAATGAAAAAAACAGACCATGTATGAAAAGAATCTGTCCCTGCTGAAAGATGAATGTGGGGGCCATGGCACTACCCACCCTCACCAAGTAGATCAGAGTAGGAACAAAAAAGCTGTGATCGCAATAGTGGCAGATATCTGTAGCTTGGATGCAGGATGAGGGTGAAGGTTCATTCTCCAAGCTTGTGGGTTGGTTTCCCAATGTTTCATTACCAGGCTAGGTAACATCTTCAGCAAACATAGGGGATGTCAATGTTGGTCATCTTCTGTTTGTAAAGGCTTCATGTAGTCAGTAGGTCTTGTGGTGGTGAAGTCCCATCAGGTCAGGGTCTTGTGGTGGGTCTTGTAATGGATCAGGTGTGGATGTGCCAAGTGTCTTGTGATTGGTCAGGTGTGAGTGACCAGTGAGGGTCTTGTGGTGGGTCTTGTGATGAGAAGGTTACATTAGGTGAGGGTCATTGGGAGGTGAAATGCTGTGGGGGGGGGACTTGCATGGGTTGGTTGAGGGCCGTTGCGGTCTCTGGTTGGTTGTATGGCTGATTTGGATTCTGAGGGGTTCATAGGCTGATTGTAGGTCAATATGTCTAACGAAATTGCTTGGGGAGTGCCGGGCTTGCCCGAATTAGTGTTGTTTGGTGTTGGTATAGCCACTCCCAACTATGACTTAGTAGGAATGGCTATATAGTGTTCCCTCGATTTTCACGGGGGATGCTTTCCGAGACTGCCCACGAAAGTCGAATTTCCGCGAAGTAGAGATGCGGAAGTAAATACACCATTTTTGGCTATGGACAGTATCACAAGCCATCCCTTAACACTTTTAACCCCTAAATTACAATTTCCCATTCCCTTAACAACCATTTACTCACCATTATTACTGGTACTCACCATTAAATAAGACACTTAGTGATCCTGATATTTATAAACATAATTATTTATTAACAATTTTTTTTTTGCAATAACAATGCCAATTGGCCGAGATTTCGGCCAATCAACAATGGCAGACGAAAGCTTGGCAATGACTTATGACGTCATCGGGCGGGAAAAACCATGGTATAGAAAAAAACCAGCAAAGTATTTTTTAATTAATATTTTTTGAAAAAACGTGGTATAGGCTATTCGCGAAGTTTGAACCCACGAAAATCGAGGGAACACTGTAATCACAGAATCTGGCAAGTCTGATTGTGTTGTACTCCTCCCCTTCTTATATCTATCTGAATTAGGTAGGGGGTTTGAACCACATATCCATATTTTGTGTTTGTTTTGGACTTAAGATATTTATTTTGCTGCTTTTGTAACAAATCTCTATCAAGGTCATTTTCCTTGAATTGTTCCTTGAAGGAACAGTGGTGGCTATGGAGTTAGAACCATGGATTTTGTTTGATATGGACACAAGGAAGTCCACAAGGATGATATCCTAATCAAACATACATATTAGCTTGGAGGAATTCCAACCCATTTTTCCTTACGGAAGAGCTTATCAACAGTTACTGGCAACATTTAGTTGAAGTTATTGCTGCCCAAAGAGGACATATCAAATACTGAAAGCAAAGATTCACATCCTTTTGCCAAATACAAATATGTAGCTTTGGATAATTTCCCTCAATAAATAAATAAACAAGTAGGATGGTTTTCACTCATTCATTTAATTGCATTTTCTTTGTTTATCTTTAGGACTTGTTTGGGAATTGATCACATTTATCCAGAAATATTGAAAACGTTAAAAGAGTTCACAAGCTTTTAAGCACCATTGCACTTTTCTAGCATCCAAAGAGCTAGAAATTCCCCATTCTTATGCTAGTGACTGAACCCAAAACATGCCATATACCAAGTGTCTTCTCACCATAGAGCCACTGTCTGTCCCTCATTAGATTTTACATGCATAACTGGTGATACAAATAGCAAGCACCGAGGAGAAATACTTATTTCAATGAATGTGTGCAGTTGTCAGCTTTCAAGGTGCACAACTGTGTTAAATTGTCATTTGTCAAAATTATTGTTAGCTGAATTATGCATTTCCTATCTTTGTATTTTTGTTGAAATCTTTTATTTCAGAGTTTCATTCACTGAGTTATGAATATGTATTTCCAAAACAATACATATGCATAAGTTCCACCAAGATCTGTGGAAAGTCTTGGCACACGGTAGGTTCAATCCAGAAAAGTATAGAAAGCTTGCTTGCTTGCTTGCTTGCTTGCTTGCTTGCTTGCTTGCTTGCTTGCTTGCTTGCTTGCTTGCTTGCTTGCTTGCTTGCTTGCTTGCTTGCTTGCTTGCTTGCTTGCTTCCTTCCTTCCTTCCTTCCTTCCTTCCTTCCTTCCTTCCTTCCTTCCTTCCTTCCTATGGCTGTCCATCTCAAACAAATGACTCTGGGTGGTGAGTAATCATAACATAAACATAACATAAATTAAAACCAGTGACAGTTGTGGTACAGTGTAATACAATATAGCAGCCAAGAACTATTAAAATCTGTAGATATAAGCATAATCAGAAAAAGAGACCCATTGCACACTTGGTATCCAAGCCTGGGCAGTGATAGTGAACCTTTTTTTCCTCAGGTGCCGAAAGAGGGTGTGCCTTCGGAGAGGGGCGGCATACAAATCTAATAAATAAATCAATGAATGAATGAAAGAATGAATGAATAAATAAATAAATAAATAAATAAATAAATAATAAATAATAAATAATAAATAATAAATAATAAATAATAAATAATAAATAATAAATAATAAATAATAAATAATAAATAATAAATAATAAATAATAAATAATAAATAATAAATAATAAATAATAAATAATAAATAATAAATAATAAATAATAAATAATAAATAATAAATAATAAATAATAAATAATAAATAATAAATAATAAATAATAAATAATAAATAATAAATAATAAATAATAAATAATAAATAATAAATAATAAATAATAAATAATAAATAATAAATAATAAATAATAAATAATAAATAAATAATAAATAAATAAATAAATAAATAAATAAATAAATAAATAAATAAATAAATAAATAAATAAATAAATAAATAAATTGCTCCTATGCGAGTGCCCACACCCATAATTCAATGCCTGGGGAGGGTGAAAAAAGTTTCCCTGCCCCCTACAGGGCCTCTGGAGGCTGAAAACAGCCTGTTTCCAAACTTCTGGTGGGCCCGGGATGCTCGTGTTTCGCCCTTCCAAAGGCTTCCCTGGAGCCTGGGGAGGGAAAAACCCCTCCCCCATCCCCCTCAGAGGCTCCCTAGAAACCAAAAATGCCCTCCCAGAGCCTCTGTGCATGCCAAAAAATCAGCTGGCCAGTACACACATCCACGTTGGAACTGAGCTAGGGCAACGGCTTGCGCGACAGCAGATATGACTCCACATGCCACCTGTGGCACCCACATCATAGGTTCGCCATCACTGATCTAGGACTTCAAGACCAAAGGCAATACGATTGGGCCATCCTAATCTCTGAATGGAAAATGTTCCAGAGGGCAGACACTATGCCATACCTTCTGGACCCTGCCAGTCGACATTCCTTGGCTGATGCAATCCAAAGCATGACCATCCTGCCAGACAGAATTGGGCAGGTAGAAACAATTGGGAGAAGATGGTTTCTCAGTAACCTTGTCCTAAGTGATGAAGGGCTTTAAAACTGATAACCAGGAAATGGGATTTATCAGAGGAAATTTACTTTACACACACACTCGTGCAGATGCACACACACACATTCACATTCACAAATTCCCTTCCCACCCCAATGGGTAGTCTGGGTCTTCCTCAATCTCAGATCCTCTACCAGAAGCCTGGGAATTTGAAGCTTCTGGTAGGATCTTAGCTGTTCCTAGCATATACTCTTCTGGACGGGGACCTCTGATGTAGTTCTTGGGATCTGTTGGAGCTACTCTCCCAGCTTGGGTGTCACAGCCCTGAGTGTGCCTACCACTACTGGGACCACTTTGGCCTTTACTTTCCTCCTTCAGGCTCTGGTACTTCTCCGGTTTCTCATATACCTTCTCCCTGATATTACACTTGGCAGTGCTACATTTATTAACACCAGTATCTTCTGGTCTTTGTCTATTACCATAACGTCTGGTTGATTGGCTAGTCTGCCTGTCTGTCTGGATTGGGAAATCCCATCTGATCTTAGCTCTTTTATTTTTTACAACTTTCTGTGGGATCTCCCATCTAGATTTAGGAAGGTTTAGCCCATGTTCTGTAAGATGTTCCCGTACCCAATGCCACCTCCTTGAGTGTATGCTGTTCCTGTTTCTTAAAAACAGACACACACATATACATACAGACATACATACATAGACATAGACATAGACAAAAACACACGCATGTACATACATATATATACAGTGGTATCTCTACCTATGAATGCCTCTACAGTACTTACGAACTTTTCTAGATAAGAACTGGGTGTTCAAGATTCTTTTGCCTCTTCTCAAGAACCATTTTCCACTTACAATCCGAGCCTCCGAAACTGTAACCGGAAAAGGCAGGGAGAAGCCTCTGTGGGGCCTCTCTAGGAATCTCCTGGGAGGAAACAGGACTGGAAAAGGTGAGGAGAAGCCTCCATGGGGCCTCTCTAGGAATCTCCTGGGAGGAAACAGGGCCTCCAATCACACACATTATTTGTTTTTACATTGATTCCTATGAGAAAAATTGCTGTTTCTTACAAACTTTTCTACTTAAGAACCTGGTTATGGAACAAATTAAGTTCGTAAGTAGAGGTACCACTCTATACATACATACATACATATGTACATACATAGGCACACACATATATGTAGCTATGTATGTATACACTTGCTAACTGTTGATGGTAAAACATTTGTGAGTTATTTAGTAGATAGCTTTGAAAAACTGAATATGTTGCATAAACAACTTCAAGGAACAAATAAAACTCTTGTTGATGCAAAAGCAAAGATATCTGACTTCATTACATGTATAGAGTTATGTCAAAAACATATTTCTGACAAAAACTTTGACATGTTTTATTGGCTAAAAAATGTGAGGCAACTGATATTGCTGTACTTGTCATTGTGGATCGTCTGAAAATATTGACCTCTGATTTGAAATAAAGATTTTCTGATTTAAAATAAATTGATTTTCCAACATGGGTAGTGCAGTAAGTGCTGGTGGATCTATCTGATGCTTCAATGCCGTTCTAAGAAGAACTCTCAGAAACACAAAATGATGAGTCACTTAAAACTTTATTCAATATTAAAGGAGCGATGGCATGGCTTTGTGATGTAACAGAAACTAAATACCCAAATTCAACCTATTTTGCAAGAAAACTGCTGTTACTGTCCCCATCTTCACATTTAGCTGAATGTGGCTTTAATGCTGTAAATGATTTGCTACTGAAGAAAAGAAATCCACTGGATACCACTGAATGAGGAGTCTTGAGAATGAAGCTGACTAAATTGGAGCCTAATATAAAATCTCTCTGCAGCAGGCATCAAGCACAAGGGTCTCACTAACTTAAGTAGACTAAAGCTGCAATCCTACAACATTTTCCCAGGAGTAAGCCCCATTGAAGACTGTGGCGCTTACTTCTGAGTAGACATGTATAGGATTGTGTTGTAAATATGATCTTGAGGTGAGCTCAAATTGTATTTTGAATTTGTTAGGTACCTTCATTTTAATATGTATAGTAATTAATATGATCAAAATATTACGGAAAAAGTTTTCATTAATTACAACTATTTTATATTTATGCATTTCAATTGTCTGTCATATGTTTTGAAACTTTATTTGCTCTTTTTTCATATCCCTTTATACGAGAGGTGGGTTCCTACCATTGCAGTCCAGTGCACTGCTCCAGTATTGGCCCGCTGATTGCGCAATTAGCATGCGATGCCTCTGGTGCCTTCTTTGCCAGTGTAGGCGTGGCACTATTGTTTTTTCCTAATTTTTGCCAATTTTTTTGCTCTCTAAGCATGCCGTTGACAAAACAATGTCGTTTGGCGGGCCCCAGGGGAAGAGCCTTCTCTGTGGCAGCCCCGGCCCTCTGGAATCAACTCCCCCCGGAGATTAGAACGGCCCCCACCCTCCTTATCTTTCACAAATTACTCAAGACCCACCCTTATCACCTGGCATGGGGGAACTGAGACACCTCCCCCAGGCTTTTATATTTTATGTTTGGTATGCATGTGTTGTATGGTTTTAATTGTTGGGGTTTTATATATACTTTTTAAAAAATATTAGATTTGTATTACTATTATATTGTTTTGTTATTGTTGTGAGCCGCCCCGAGTCTTCGGAGAGGGGCGGCATACAAATCTAATAAATTATTATTATTATTATTATTATTATTATTATTATTATTATTAATAATAATAATAATAATAATAATTATGTGCAGAAGGAAAACCATCCCCCTGTGCATGCGCGGAAGCAAAATCGCACAAAGGGATGTACATGCACACAAAATGTAGAGATGCACACCAGTAGGAAGGTAAGAAGAGCCCATCCCTACGTCATACTATTATTTTTTAGGGTCCTCAATACTTCAACTGTCCTTTGTTCTTTTAGTTTTCTCTTTCATGGCTGTCATGTTCTTTGGAAACTTGTTTAAACCACATTAATGTCCTTTTAGGCTTCCTCCGTGTTAGTAGGAGTTCACTTTTTGAATAGTAAGAATTATGTGTCACAGGAGGAGCATTAGGATTTAAAAAATGCTTAGGTAGGGCATGGCCAAAAAAAAAAAAGTGTTCTAAGGCAACACAAAGAGCTTTGTTTTCTAAGCACTGCATGGGGCATTAACAACCTTGAAAACAGAAGGCTATGTTCATGTTATAGGGTTCACTTTTATAATCTAAGTCTACAAATTCAGATACAACTGGAAACATAGATCGCTGGTACATGAATGACATGAATGAGTCATGGTGTACATTGGGCTTATGAGCTACCCTAACTTTTCATTCACTTAAAAGGTTAGATTCACCTGTACTCCAGGGGAACCAATCCAAATGTTTTGCTTCTGAGAGATTTCGATAGCTAGATCGATAGCTAGACCAATAAATCAATCCATGTAACTTCCAAACTCAAAAAACTGTGGTTTGATATAAGGTTGTTATGGTTACCAGGCAGGCCCCAACTGTGATTTAAAATCTTGAGCTGTTCATTGACTAGAGTACAGGTGTCAAACTCTTCACGTCACGTTGCCATCACGTATTGTATTGTGATTTATTTTCCCTTGGAGCTGGGGTGGGCATGGCCTGCACATGACACATCCAGGCTGCGACTTTGACACCCCTGCATTAGAGTATAAGAAAATCACGATTTTCCAAGTTCATTTTTTCTGTCTAAAATGTGGAGTGGCTGCCTTTACTCTTTTTTTTCTTAAACACCAGGAAATCTTGCCAATATCATTCTTCAGGATAGTATTTATTTATTTATTTATTTATTTATTTATTCATTCATTCATTCATTCATTCATTTGTATGCCGCCCCTCTCCGTAGACTCGAAGTGGCTCATAACAACAATAAAACAATTCAAGACAAATCTAATAATTTAAAAACATTAAGAGGGTTGGGGCTGCCACAGAGAAGGCTCTTCCCCTGGGAACCGCCAAACGACATTGTTTAGTTGATGGGACCCGGAGAAGGCCAACTCTGTGGGACCTAATCGGTCACTGGGATTCATATGGCAGAAGGCAGTCCCGGAGAAATTCTGTTCTGATGCCATGAAGGGCTTTATAGATCATAACCAACACTTTGAATTGTGACCGGAAATTGATCGGCAACCAATGCAGTATGTTGAGAACATATTTTATTCTCTCTCTCTCTCTCTCTCTCTCTCTCTCTCCCTACCCCCTTTCTCTTCCCCTCCCTCACTTCCTCCCTCCCTCCAAACTATATGCAGATGGGAAACAGGATTTTTGCCTGTCAAATAACTGCAAGCAGAGAAGGACAGTCTAAAAAGAGGAAGGAAGCATCTGACAACTTTTAATGAGTGATAATTAACAAGGGGAGTGTAGGCCACAATCAGATGACTCAGAAAAATCCATTATCTGGCCAAGTTTCCTTCAAAGTTCTTATATCAAAAACATAGCTAGTTTGAGAATGAACAGTAGATCACAAACAAGGATCAAATTAAAACAGGGAGAAAATTTAACAGAAGACTAATCAAAACATGTTTGGAGACCTGCAGTAAATTGTAGAGGTTGAAACGTAACCCCCCTTTAAAGTCCCAGGCTTAGATCAATGCCACTTATTATTATTATTATTATTATTATTATTATTATTATTATTATTATTTATTAGACTTGTATGCCGCCGCTCTCCGATTACCCGGAGCGGCTCACAACATGCAATGCAAAACAATGTGTATACAAATCTAATAGTTAAAACAGTAAGCTAAAAATCCCATTATGTTAAAAAAAACAGTCAGTCTAGGGTGTAGTGAAGGAGCTTATGGAAGCCTTAGAAAGCTAAACTGATCATAATTCTGTAGCGCTTCTTCTAGACCTGGAGGATTTGTGGTTTTGTGATTTTTCCACTGGAAATAATTCCCTTTTCATCTTGTCTCCCAGCTCTTGGGATTTCGCCCTTTCCTCCAACAGTCCAAACCCTGTGGCAGTGAAGGGATGCAAAAAATTTTACTACCACACTGTAGGCATGGTTCATTTTGTGGGTGTGGCTTGCTGGCTATGTGACCAGGTGGGAGTGGCTTGATGATCATGTGACCAGGGGGTGGCTTAAGGGTCATGTGAGTGGCTTAAAGGTGGCCAACTGACATCACTCACATCAAGTGTTTGGGTTAGGGTTAGGGTGCCTGACCTCTCCTTGCCTCAAAGTGATACAAATTCCCTATCTATTTACTATTACTGAATATTCAAAATATAACATTTAATTCTATGTATATATACCATATGTGTATATACATATTACACACAGGCACATAAAATATACATTTATCTACTATATAAACTGTATGTGTATGTACACACACACACACACACACACACACACACAGCCATTCAAAAATTATACAAATTCAACCTTATTTACTTTGATAGGAGCCCAGAAGGGGGAAAAAAATTCAAAAATTTTCTACCTGTTCTGTGTACCTGACCATACCTGCAGGAACCCATCACTGCCCTGCTGTGGTTTGGTGCTTTTGTCTCCCTATCCCCAGCAGTTCCTGGCTTTTTTGCGAAGTTGTAAATGTTAACAGGCTAGATTTTTTCTATGCCAAGTTCGTGATCTGTTCTTATTCTCAAAGAAAAAAAAAATTGGTGTTTTCATTTTGAAAACTCATTCTTTAAGTAGCTCAAAGAGAAGTTATGGCTGCAATAATGCTTCGAGCAATTGCGTCAATAGCGGGTTTCTTTTCTTTTTTTCTTTTGGCAATTTCAATAGATAGAAGTGTTTATAAAATGGATGAGCAAAGCAAGCCACAGGTTCTCTCTCTTTTTCTCCTGAAAGACTGTCCCCTATGGCATTATCCTATAGGCTCCCTATAGACTCAGTGCAAAAACATTGACCTTTATTTTAGAATCCTGGCTCTGTGTGATATTTTCTTCAAGCAATCCTGTATTTTATTATTCCTTTGTTTTGGCTACACAGGTTCTGAAAAAATGTATTACTTTAGAAACCATACTTAGTTTTGCTCAAAGTGACTGATTGAAGAACTATATGACAATTAAAAGCAATATCAAGGTTGACTCAGCCTTCCATCCTTCCAAGGTGGGTAAAATGAGGACCCGGATTGTGGGGGCAATAGCCTGGCTCTGTTAAAAAAGTACTATTGCTAACATATTGTAAGCCGCCCTGAGTCTAAGGAGAAGGGCGGCATAAAAATTGAATAAATAAATAAATAAATAAATAAATAAATAGATAGATAGATAGATAGATAGATAGATAGATAGATAGATAGATAGATAGATAGATAAATAAACGAACAAACAAATAAATAAATAAATATCTTACAAATCAAGTGACAATGGAGCAGCAGCAGGAATAGCAGAATAATAGGCAACTAAAAATTCTGAGTATGGATTAATAATTGGCATCCTATTTCATGGGCCATGAACAAGAATGCTTAATGTAAATAGTAATATAAAGAACAATATTTCTCAGTCTTAGTCTTTTTGAGGTGTGGGGGAATTCTGGGAGTTGAAATCCCCATATCTTAAAATAACATTGGTACAGAGTGGCATTGTTAGGAGCTATTACACAATGGCATTCAGCAGTAAAAAAAAAAAAGTACTTCCACAATTTTCTTTAGTTGTCTAGCTAAAGTTTCTCAAAGATTCTGCACAACCTCTTTCCCCACATCCCAGAGGGATCACACAGGGCCCCTGCCAATTGACCCATGGATTTTTTAATGTCAAGGTGCTCCAATCCAAGTTAAGAAATTTCACATTCGATTTCTTTGTCTTTTCATGTTCTACTTTTTCTTCTACTTCATGCCCCCCTGCTTTGACCTCTCTTATAAGTGATCTTCCACAAGCCAGTTTCCCCCGAATCTGAATCATAAGTAAAGAGCTTAAAATAGTTTCAGTCTCTCCATTAATATAATGGTGTAGAAAAGGGAGATACTGTAATTTGGTGATGCAGGCACCTTTTATTTAGGATTGTCCAAAAGACCTGGAGGCAGAAGGAAAGAGCTAACATGTTTAAGAAGGTTATTGAGGAGGTTACTTTAACCTCCCATTCCCTGAAATCCCAGATGATCCCCTCATGATATCTCTTGATAACATTGGCTCCATATGTGGTATGCTTTCATGTTAAATTTCTGGCCAAAGACAAAGCGTTAAGGGGAGAGGGTGCACTATACGTGTGCAAAGATAACAATGCCCATTGCACAGGAAGAAAGAATACTACCTGTAGATTGAAATCTCATGACCACAGGATTGTTGGGCTGGCTGGAGCTTTTTTAAAAAATAAAAATGTTTTATTTTTTATTTTTAAACGCTCTTCAAGTAAACATCAATACATATATTATACATTGCTATCCAATAAACATTTAGCAAACATCCTCATCTTGCACCTTTTATATTCTTGTTACCTGTCTGTTTTCCCAATACTTCCATTCCTCCTATATTTCTTATCACTCCCCTCACTCCACATCTCCCTCTTTTTCCTCTACCTTCTTTCTCCTTCTCTCCCTTCTTCCTACTCCCCTCTTCTCCTTCCTCCCCATCCCTCCTTCCAGTCTCCCCCTCTTCTACACTATTTCTTCTCTCTTTCCCTTCTCTACGTCCACTTTCTCCCTCTTAACCTTTCCTGAGTGAATTCATTTATCTTATGGTTAACAGATAGGTTTCACATCTCTCTAACTTCATTAATTAACAGGATATCTTTTAAGCTTATTTTTTCTACATACATATTTATATACATATTTTCTTCTCTAGGTATATTTTTATTATTATCTAAATACTGCCTCCTTAACTGCCTAATTTTGTCACCTGAATCTAGCAACTATCCATTTTCCTCAACTTTATTCGGTGTTAATTATTTTCTATGCATATTCATTTTCCATCCAATCATAAAATTTCTTCCAAATGTTATAATATTCTGAGTCATCCCCTTCTTTAATTGTCATTGTCAATCTGTTAATTTCCTTACAATGCAATATTTTCTTATTACCTCTCCTTTAAAAGAGCCTTTTGTTTTTCCCCCCAATTTTGTACAAATACAATTCTAGCTACTGTGATTATATGAATAATTAAATATGTATTTTCTTTATTATATTTCTCTGGTAATATACCCCACCTAGGATATCTCTAATTTCAAATCTATACGTTGTTTCAATATCTTTTCTATCCATATTTGAATTAAACTCCAATATGCTTTGGCTTCAGCACATGTCCACCACATACGATAAAAAGTATCAGGAACTTAGTGACATTTCCAACATTTCGTAGATTTATCTTTAAACATTTTAGCTTTCCTTTCTGGTGACATGTGCCATCTATGAATCATTTTATACATATTTTCTTTACAAGTTGTTACCATTGTGGATTTGTAATTCCTTTCCCATAGCTGCTGCCATTTGTCCAATTACACATACATGCATACATACATATATTTTAACTGATAAAGAGGAACTGAAATTTATTCAAGAATTAGAGAAACAAGGGATAAAGATGGATTGGTACATGAGAATTCAGATATAACCAAGATATGATAAAGACTTTAAAACAGAGGATATTAATTTAGAAAAAACAGAATTAGATGAAATAAAGGAATGGAAGAAAGATTAATTAAATATTGTATAATTATTTACTGTATATCAAGTTAGAGCAAGTGCAAGTGAAAGACACAATGATAAAATGGACAAGGAATTTTGGCTATACAATACGAAATATTATAAACTATGATATTAATAGAAGTGTAGACAGAGTACTGTGGGCTGACTTTCCCTACTTCTCACAGGCCCCTGTTTTCTGCAGATGTTAATACATTTTGCAATCAAATGTATTTCAATTTGCAAATTCTGTAATAATTTCCTATGAAGTTCTTCAAGGAAGATGGTTTATAAAGGCTTCTTCCTCAATGAAATAGTAAGGGGTGTGTGTGTGTGTGTGTGTGTGTGTGTGTGTGTGTGTGTGTAAGGGCAGCCTTGTAAAAATCATCAGTTTTTTTCAGTATAGTCCAGGAGTAGGTAAAGTTGGCTCTTCTATGACATGTGGACTTCAACCCCCAGAATTCCTGAGCTAGTATAATTGGCTCAGGAATTCTGGGAGTTGAAGTCCACAAGTCATAGCAGAGCCAACTTTGCCGACCCCTAGTATAGTCCATTCTGGTTAAGTGTTTTCAAGCATGAATTAGTGCAATGGCAACCTATTGCTTATGGTAACCAACAGTATTCAGGTTGCAACAATGATGTTGAGATGTAAATTGCTGTTACCTTCAATGGTTAAGACTCCAAGAGGAAGAAGAAGACCAGGAAGAAGGAAGAGGAAGAAGAGTGCTTATTTTGTGTTCATACTGGAGTCCTATACTCTGCATGCGGATGATAGAGTACCGACCGTCATCTTCAATATGCTCTCTTGCAATATTTAGTTTTATTGACAGCAGGGTGCTCCAAACAATCAACTGTCTTAAGTGATTAAGTGGGAAAAGAAAACCTGTCAGCTGTTTCCAATTTTAGATTCACATAAGATAAACATTAGGATTCATAAGAAAAGGAGAGAGGTTTAGATATTGGATTATTCAGTTACTTATGCTTGCAGTTTTGACTATTTGCTGTATTTGGACTTAGAGCTTCCTAACTACATATTGAATTTTAAAAGGAATGTGGATAGCACCCAAAATTAAAATAATAAAAGTATTCAATGTCATGACGGCAAAAGGGTAGAGCAAGGCAGGAGAGAGTGGAAGGGAATAGAAAATGAACAAAGGAGAAAAAGGAGGAAGAGAAATAAAAGAGAAATGAAAGTATATTACCAGAACTGAAAGATTCCCACTTGCTCATGTGTAATAAATAGTGTGGGGGTGTTGGGGGTGCTGCAGTTATCCCTTGATGATGATATCCCTTCAATCATGTCTGATTCTTGGTGATTCTAGGGACAAGCTGTCTCCAAATTTTCCATCTTATTTCAGTTGTTATATGCTCTGACTGGTGATGGCTTTGATGTTGTTTAGCTACTATGATTTTTTTTTTGGGGGGGGGGCTTGTTTCCTTCTACTGCCAGCCATGCCAACCATATCCTATTTACTTTTGATGAATATGTCTTAGATACATGGAAACATAGAACATTGGCATCAGAAAAAGATAAATGATTATGATTAGATTATGATTATGATTATGATTGATGATGATGATGATGATGATGATGGTGATGATGGTGATTATTATTATTATTATTATTATTATTATTATTATTATTATTATTATCTAGTCTGCCCTTATACTATTTCCTGTATTTTATCTTAGGATGGATATATGTTTATCCCAGGCATGTTTAAATTCAGTTACTATGGATTTACCAACCACGTCTTCTGGAAGTTTGTTCCAAGCATCTACTATTTTTTCTGTAAACTAATATTTTCTCATGTTGCTTCTGATCTTTCCCCCAACTGACCTTGGATTGTGCCCCTTGTTCTTGTATTCACTTTCCTATTAAAACACTTCATCCTGAACCTTTATTTAACCCTTTAACATATTTAAATATTTTGATCATGTCCCCCCTTTCCCTTCTGTCCTCCAGACTATACAGTTTGAGTTCACAAAGTCTTTCCTGATACGTTTTATGCTTAAGACCTTCCACCATTTTTGTAGCCCGTCTTTGGACCTGTTCAATTTTATCAATATCTTTTTGCAGGTGAGGTCTCCAGAACTGAAGACACTATTCCAAATGCGGTCTCACCAGTGCTCTATATTGTCTTGATGCATATCTTGCCGAAAGCTAGGGTTGTAACAAAAACTTTTACAGACAGGATTCAGATAATACTTGTCCTTCTGTTGATTATAGGAATGTTGTTGACGTTGATTAATTGGTGTAAGAGAAGCCATGTTAATAGCCAACAGAAATTTCAGTCAGTACACATTTTAGATTCAGGTTACAAGAATAATACAGATGCTGATAAAATATTAAATCATTGATAAAAATGGCAAATATTTTGGCATTGTCTATTTCCAAGATTTGCCTTGATAGTAACCTGGTTTGGGAAAGAATTTGAAATGATTTCATTTGTCTTTACTTATGACACTTCTCCTCCTCTGCCCACCCTGGATTTTGTACTGCTAGCAGCAGGAAGGTGTTCAAATAGCATTATCAACATTTTGCTGAAGCTTGGAAGCATCTGTTTCTTTTTCTGTCTCCTTCTATTTTCTTAGGGAATTACATTTAGGTCAATGAAATACAGACTTGCATATAAATGTAATATCACATTTGTTCTATTAGTCACGGCTATGAAGTCTCCATATCCAGCAGAGGAGCATACAGTAAACCTGGTTTGTGATTATGCTCCTCTTTCGGCAGAAATGGAGCCATATCACACCAGATGATAAAGCATCTTGTTTGTAATTCTGAGTAAACACCATGCCTGAAGTAGAACCAGTCACTAGTTTAACTAGAATTAAGAATTATTTACCTTGTATGATAAATTAGATGCATATGCATGTATTCTAACAGGCCATCTCTATTGAAACAATTCCGGGGGATCTGTAATACAATGAAAAAGGCATCTGATTAATTTTCCCACTTACAATAAACTGGATAATAAGGAAAGAAGGAAAACCTGGATGACTAGGGGCACACTTTGGTGTGGATCGATGCTGAGTCAAATGCAGTGATACTGCTAAGAAAAAAAATCTTTCAGCTTAATCTCTGACCTTTATTTCTGCATGGATTTTGCACTGGGTGACGTTGCTTTCAGGTTTTCAATTCTTGCATGGCCAGAAAAGAAAAGCAGGGATGGAAACATTCTGCCCCTAGGACTTCAATTGATTATTTCAATTTGCAAAATTTTCCCATCAGCAACCTCTTCTCTGCCCATGGGCAATTGAAGCAATGGCAGCTAAAATTCATAAGTGTGATGCTACAAGCACAATTGACAAACCAAAGTTCTCCTCCAACAGTCAAGCAAACTGAAAACAGCCACCTGAGCTTCCTGCTAGTTGAGCTCTGACCCTTGACAATCATTCAATTCAAGTTCTGCTGGGCAAAGGCAGGAGAAGGGAAGAGAGGGACATTTAGCTAGGCCCTAGTTTAACTTTGTAAATAAAGAGTAATCATCATCATCACTGAAATTATGAGAGAAGTAGCAAATGAATAATGACTTCTCTACACATCACTTTAGAACAGTGTTTCCCAACCTTGGCAACTTGAAGATATTTGGACTTCAACTCCCAGAATTCCCCAGCTAGCGAATGCTGGCTGAGGAATTCTGGGAGTTGAAGTCCAGATATCTTCAAGTTGCCAAGGTTGGGAAACACTGCTTTAGAATGTGTAGGGAACACTTAAACAACAGAATATAACTCCAAATAAATCAAACTTCTGTGAAATCATACTGTCCACTTAGGAAGCAACACTGATTGACAATCAATTTCATTTTGTTGTCAGCACGTTCAACTTTGTACAGAACCAAGTATTCAATGAGAATATGTCATTAATTCAGATCTAGGATGTGTTGAGTGTTCCCTTTATTTTTTTGAGCAGTGTATTTACAAATAGTAATAATATAAATTTATAAATTATACATTTCTAAAATTTATAGGCCATCTATCTTACCTCAACATAACTCTGGGTGGCTTAGAATAGAATTGTATTCTATTGAGTTCAGTGATTTTATTCCAAGTATCTATCTATCTATCTATCTATCTATCTATCTATCTATCTATCTATCTATCTATCTATCTACCTACCTACCTACCTACCTACCTACCTACCTATCATCTAGCCATCCATCCATCATTGTCTTTCTGTCTGTCTAACATCTGGCTATCTATCACATTTATATAACTATGCATCTCACAACAATTGAGTCCAGTGCTGCAGTTGCTAACATGTTCAGGGGATGGGATCTGCTAAACTCTTACTAATCACTTTAGGCAGAGATCTCTTCATAGCAATTTGTCCTCCATGGCCATTTTGGCAAAGGGTCCTCACAGAAGCATCTGTTCCAGAAACTGAGAGCCCATAATTCTTGTCAGTCTTATGTGGTATCTTTATAAATATAAATATAAATATAGTGCTCTTTTGAAAAAGTATTGGAAAAACTGGACTAGTGCCAATCCATCCCATGCTGCTCAGAAGAGCAATTTATCTGGGGAAAAGAAATAGATTCTGCCAGTGGTGTTCCATTATTTCTTTCCACCTCAGATGTATTACAGGCACAAAGGTGCACTTATGCACGCCCCTTACAGACTTCTTAGAAAAGGGGAGAGGTCTATTGTAGATAATGTAAGGTTGAAGATTTTGGGATTGGGGGAAGAAACAACAGAGTCCGGTAGTGAATTCCAGGCGTTGACTACTCTATTGCTGAAGTCGTATTTTTTGCAGTCTAGTTTGGAGCGATTTACATTTAGTTTGTATCTATTGGATGCTCTTCTGTTGTTGTTGTTAAAGGTGAAGTAGTTGCCAACAGGGAGTACATTGTGATGTATGATTTTATGAACAGCAGTTAAATCAGTTTGGAGACCGCCTAGTTGTAAATTTTCTAAACATAGTAATTGAAGTCTGGAGGAGTAAGGTAATTTGTTGCGTGAGGAGGAGTGGAGGACTCTTCTTGTGAAGTATTTCTGGAGTCCTTCAATTGTATTAATGTCGGTTATGCAGTGTGGATTCCATACAGGTGAGCTGTATTCAAGAATTGGTCTGACAAATGTTTTGTATGCTCTGGTTAGTAGATCGGTGCTTCTAGAGAAGAAACTGTGTAGAATTAAGTTTGTGACTCATAATGCTTTTTTGGCAATGTTGTTTCAATGGGCTCTGGCACTTACATCATTGGAAATGAGTACTCCAAGGTCTTTGACTGAGTGAGGGTCTTCTGCGAGTTCAGTTTGTCCAAGTGTGTATTTAGTATTTGGATTCTTTTTACCAATGTGTAGGACAGAGCATTTGTTGGATGAGATTTGCAGTTGCCAGTTGTTAGACCATTCAGCTACATGGTCAAGGTCCTTTTGAAGGGTAGAAGTATTATCGGAGGTATTAAATAGCTTAACATCATCAGCAAAGAGAACACAATTGCTTGTAATATTGTCACAGAGATCGTTTATGTAGAGTATAAAAAGAGTAGATCCTAGGACACTGCCTTGGGGAATGCTACTGTTAACTGGAGCAGGATTAGATATGGCATTACCTATTTTGACCACCTGTTGTCTGTTTGACAGGAATGCTGATATCCAATTGTGCAGTGGTCTTGAGATGCCATAAGATTTTAGTTTCATAAGAAGTTTGTCATGAACTACTGAATCAAAGGCTTTGCAAAAGTCTATGTAGATTGCATCAATTGATTTACCCTGGTCAATTTGGGTAGTCCATATGTTTTTGCAGTGTAAAAGTTGCAGGTTGCAAGATAATTTTTTTCTGAAACTGAATAGTTTGTTGGAAAGTAGGTTATTTGTTTCAAGGTGGAGTGTAATGGATTGGTTAATGATGGATTCCATGACTTTGCAAGTGACGCTGTCAATGTCTCTTTACCTACAGAACCTCTAAGAATCTATCCCTAACATCAAATTTTGAGCTTGTCTTCAAGGAGACTTAATCCAAACGTTAACCCTAACCAGAAACCTAAGCCTACTTTCATTTTCAATGGCAATGGGACTTTTCCATGCTCTTTAAATTTTTTTACTGTGGAACAAAAAAGTCAGAATGAAAAGATGTCACTCTAAGAACCTTACCGAGTTTGCGGAGAGGGGCGGCATATAAATCCAATAAATCTAAATCTAAGCATAAACGTATCTTTTATGTCAATTTCTGGTTTTGACACCAAGGAAGGTAAACCCCAATAGTAATCATTTCTTTAATTCTAACTTAATTTTCACTGGGTTCACTGACTTTCTTCCGTATTTTGCTCCTGTATAGAAATAGGCCCCAACAGTTAGCTTTCAGCTTAAATTTTAATTTTAAATTTAAATTTTTCTTGTAGAGTCTCTGAGAATCCAACCTCATGTTGATTTTCATCCCTGACTCCAACAAAGTCTAACCTAGCCTTAACCCTAATCCTAATTTAATAATCACGGGGAATCTCATTTTACTATGTGTTCTGTCGAGCTCTCTGGTAGAATCCTCCCAAAAATGCCCAGATACAATTTCAGACACACACACATTTGAAAATTTAAAACAATGTTCATTATACCGAAAAATGCAAATAAACGGAGCACTCTTTTTGTATAGCAAAGAGCACTTGTTTCCAAACAAATTGGTAATTTGTACGTCCCTTATCAGTTCTGTGATACTTAGCTTGCAGCTGTGAGGCAATTCACAGTCCTTATTCTTTCACAAAGTGAAACACACTTTGCTCTGGTTTAGTTTCAAAGCGGGGAAAAATCAGCGCACAAAGATCAAAGTCAGCAAAGCAGGCACGAAACACAACGATCAAATAATCCTCCATAATGGCCAAACCCACAGGCTGCTATTTATAGCAGTCTCACTAATTACCACAGCCCCACCCAACCACAGGTGGCCTCATTTTCTTTGATAATAATCTCTCAGTTGTTGTTGCCTATGCATCGCTCTCCGCATGCATGGCTGTATCATTAACTCTTGTTCTGAATCAAAGGAGGAGCTAGATAATTGATCTCCTTCTGAGCTGTCTGCCACACTCTCCTCCTCCCTGTCACTCATGTCTTCTTGGTCAGAGGAGCCTTCATCAGCAGATTCCACCGGGGGGGGGGGCAAAACAGGCCTGCAGCATGTGGATGTCTCCCCCACATCCACAGTCCTTGGGGCAGGAGCTGGGCCAGAGCTAACCACAACACTATGCATTTTATTGTGCTCTAGAAATAAGTTCAAACAGAAAGATGCCATCTTCGCTTTCCTCAGAGATCTTCTGAAAATGTAACTTTGACTTCATTTTCCAGCTTTGACTTCAAGAGAGCCCAATCCTAACCCTCATCAGGGGAGGATTCCACTTGACTTTGCCACCAATTCACATTGGAATGTTTCAAACGCATGTACTTGCATGCACTTGCATACACATGTGCAATTCTGTTTCCACAGATACTCAGTAGCTATAATCAGTCTGAAACACAGCTGAGGAACTGATCAGCAGTGTTCTGGGTGAAGGAATAAAGCTAAGTATAAACACAGGGGTGGGTGGGAGGAACCTTCCTCAAGCAGCAGAGAGGAAAAAACTTCCAAACAGGAAAAAATTATGGAAAAATCCAAAGGAAGAGATGGTGGCGCCCATGGACCGAACCAGATCCATGACACCATTGTGATGTCACCAGTGGGTCGCTACCGGTTTGGACGATCCAGTCCAAACCAGCAGGAACCCACCCTGATCCTCATGCTTATCCAGTTCTAGTTTAATTTTAACTGGGCACGGGACTTCCGCTTTGTCACTCACAAATAAGTCTGAACAAAAACTTTACATAGGAAATGAAGGAAAGGAAGTCTCCCTTAGTTTCTTTCTGTTGCTATTGTCTTTGACTTCCGGGAAACCTACTTCTAACCCTAATCCTAATTTCTTGTGTAATTTGAACTAAGAATGTTATTTACCCAACATTGGACCTTGACATAGTAGCCTGTGGTTTTTAGAACTAACAGCTTCCATGTTTGCCATTTGGCTTTGAATGTCCAGTCCTTGTTTATCATCTTGTCTGTTGTGATTCCGTCTGAGGCTCCTCAGGGAACGGCTGACCCTCTGCCGGCTCCATGCTCAGAGGGGGAGGATGAGGAACAGGAGGAGGAGGAGGAGGCCCAGGCAGACGGGGAGGAGGAATATCAGGCCGAGGGAGAGGGAGAACAGCCTGAGTCCCCCGGGGTGGAGCTCTCCCCAGCAAGCAGCCTGGAGTCCTTAGATGAAAATGCACAAGCCATCATCGATCTCAAGCAGAGAAGAGCAGCACAACGAAGGGGACAATTAGCCAGGTATTTCCAGCCCTAAATAGGCAACAGCTGGGTTTGGGTGTGGTTCTCCCCAGAAAGGCTGAAAAGGCAGACCCACCCTTCCTGTATTGTAGAGTATTATCTTTGGGAGTCCTGGGACCTGGCTGTGATCTTTGGCATCTCTGATTCTGGCTTGTGGCCTTGAAGACTGAAACCTTGGGGGGAAAGGCGTGGGTCTTATTCTCTACAGTGGTGTGTGTGCCAGCAAGAAGTCTGCTGTATTTTCTGGCCGTCAGGACTCTGCTGTGAAGCCTCATAGCCTGCCTGTTGGGAAGAACAGGTTTTTCTCTGTGTTTATTTTTCAAACTATAAAATGCCTTTGCTTTTACCAGCGTGTCTGGCTGTTTTTTCCAGTTGGTGTTGAAGTCTGGGGGCACCCAGACAGAACATTGTCTATGCTGGTTTACTCCCAAGAAGGCACTCTCTGAGGAAGGATGGCTGCTTTATTACCGGTTATTTTAAAAGAAGGATATTTCAGTTCCACTTAAAGTAGAATTGAGAGGGGAAACTTTGCAGCACAAATAGACTGCCAGTTTCAGCACATTGAGTCTTCAGACGGAAGAGCTTATATCCTTTCCCAAGCCTGCTGTATTGATTGCTCTTCCTTTTGCTAAGGCAAGTTCTACAAAAGTATGGGTTTCTCAAAAAATGACACTGAGTTAACGCAAGGCCTTCAGTATTACTTTCAGTATCAATGTACCCAAATCAGCTCATTCTTAACCAAAACACGTTCATTATCAGATAATTGTCCAACTTATCTTTGGGAAGCAGGACAGAGTTCTTTAACTGAATTGTTGATATGCTTCTTTCTACATTTTATCTTTCTGTCTTCTATCCTCCAATGAATTTGGTTCCCCCAGAAATGTAAGTTGCTTTTTGAAAGCCATCAAGTTCAAGTCTGATGTTATTATTTTTATAAAGGCATATTTGTGGTTGTTCACAGAAGGAACACAGAAGGAGAATTTACCAGGTAAATATTCCCTAGATTCTTTTGATCTATGAGTACTTCTCTAAAAGTATAATATTATTACTTTAGCATCAGAGCCTGTGATGAACTAATGCTTTGTTAATTTGAACTGAACAGCGCAGAAGAGAATGTCCCATCTCCACTTCCTCATCAGGTGAAATAAACTTTACACCAAACTTAGCACTAAGAAAGAATGATGCCTGTGTCTTGAGTTTTGTTCTTTCTTTGTCAGAATTCTGATGCTGGAAAACACTACTCAGAAATTTCTAGGAAGCAGCACAATAAATTTTCTGAAATTGGATTTTCCCTCTGAAACTGGAGTACTATCAGAAAAGGAATTCTGAAAAAAACACAGGCTCCTTGACTATTTTAACCAAGAAGTTAGCAACTAGGATTAATGTCTGGGCCCTGAAGGACACTTATTTATAGTGCTTAAAGCTTAAAGATTATAACCATCACTAAATGATTCTTATTTTAACATTTTTACTCCTGGTTTGAGTGTAACTATATAATGTATGAATGGTCCAGTAACTTAGATGTCTAAACATTTAGAGGAGCAATTGTTGCCTAACTCCATATTCTAATAAAGCATTGTTGCATTATTCAATATTTGAGAATTATAATTTAATACTCTGTGCATATTTTCATTACAAGGGAAGAATCAATCACTTTTGCCATTGCGCTATTCCTATGGCACACTTAAACTGCTAGGGTGGTTTGCATATTTATAAATGAAGCAATTCCGCAACACCCAGAAGAACAGAAATTGAAATCGTCATTAAAATCAAGACAAGGACTTTTCTGGTCCTTGCCTGGTGATAACTGGTAACTTCTAAGAAACAGGAACAAAATTTCATGCTGGCGGGGAACAGGGAGTGATAATTAAAAATCACAGGAAATGAAAATGGAAATTATAGTATCCCAGCTTCCTTTGTAGCAGCGGAGAGCATTAAAAAGTGGCCAACAGACACCTGACCTAGTTGTTCCAGATGATATGCTGCTAACACATGGAGGGAACTTGGTCATAATTCCAAGGCAAGTTTATTTTCACAGGTGATATCACAGCTGTGTAGTCTCATTACTTTCTTTTAAAGCCTCAAAGTAAAAATATCATCTCCTAGGATATTATGAATGTAATTTTAGATTTGAAAGGTCAGTGGGATATGCTATCAAGAACACATGCTCACTGCTACAGCCTCAGGCTACAATTTTGTATATAAATTTTGTTGAAGGAAAGCATGTAGAACTCAAATGGACTTCTCATCATACATAGGTTTGTCATCTTGCCATGATCACTTTCCTACAGAGCTTAGTGGAAATGAATGCTTTCGGTTCAGATGATGGGCCAGTTTCAAAATCCTACACTGATTTTTGGTTTCCTCTTTTCTCAGTCATTCCCAAACTAACCGTTTTGGGCCATCTTGTTTTACTCCCTTGTTGTCCTTAGCAAAGATCACTGTGGGTTCAGATACAGAGTTTCATTAAGGCAGGGGTCTTCAAACTTGGCAACTTAACTGGCTGGAGAATTCTGGGAGTTGAAATACACAAGTCTTAAAGTTGCCAAGTTTGAGGACCCCTGCATTAAGGCTTCTATGTGCTGTCCAGGTGATTCTCTTTGGATTGCCAAACCACTTTTACAAGTGTTTTGATTGTTTATTCCAATTCATATTTCCTCAACTTGGTACCTCCAGATTTTCCAAGCACCCTGGCCATCCAATATCAGATTGATTAAAGTTGTTTCAACTCTAAATAATTCTAAAGTCAGTATTTTGAATTTTTAACTTATATGTTCCGAACACTAGATCGTTTTGTTTCCATTATCCTTCTTTGCACATCTTGTGAAAAATGTCCTCTTTGTGTTAGCTGCTATTTGGCGTCCACTCAGCTACTTTTTAAAAATACTCCAACATCTTGGTTTCACTTAAACCTTTCCTCAGGGGATCTTCTCCTTATCACTTTTGATGAGTTGCCAACCCATCATATTTAACTATGGGAGAGTCGTGCTAGACTATGGGTCTCCTTCAGAGAGGAAAAGCTCTACACATGACTTACCTATGAATGCAGCCCAATAGACTATTGGCAATTTTTGCAAGTGCACCACAATTCAAGATCTTCAATTTGTCATTCAGTCCCTTCTTTGCAGCCTGGCTGGCTGCCTGCCTCATAAATTCATCCTACTTCATGTAGGTGCTTATAGTTATTTCTTTCCACATAAATCAAGTAGCCTTGAATCTGTTCTAAATGATCTCACTCCTTGTTTCTACGTTTATCAGAACTGTTTGCATTTGAATCCCACCTTAACCATTTTCTCCCCTGTGCTTCATTTTACTTAGAATTTGCTGTCATCATAACCATTGTACTTAGGATTTGCTGTCTTTACAGCACTATATTAATCAATTTTATTACTGTCACCAAATTTATATTATTGGACATTGTCCATGTTCATCGAGCCAACTATTCTAAAAGCTGGAATAGGAAGTAAAATATATGACAATTATTTTCTAGTCAGGCCTGAGGAGAGTGTGTGTGTGTGTGTGCAGCTGGCACATTGTTCCGGAGGCCCATGAAGGGGGGAATTTTTTAAAAAATTCACAAAACCATTTAAAAAAAACCCACAGTTTCTTCATTTATCAATATATTTTATATTTCATTTCAGTTTATGAATGGTTATGAAATGTCACCTCAGAAATCTGGAGCTCAAAAATGCAAGGAAAAACAGAAACATGATGAGAGTAATAAAAAGGGATGACAAACACTTTTTCAATTTTGTATTAAATACAGTGGTGGTGCTCTTGTGCACATGGCCTGGCTGAGGTGGGTGGGGGCACCTCTCACAAACATGCACAAACAACCTCCCTCCTGTTTTGGCTGAGGCCTCTCTGACTGGCGTGTGTGAGGCAAACAGGAAAGGCCATGCAGCCTTCCCTTCAAGTTTCCCATACAGGAGACCAAGGAAAGCCTGGTGGTGGCTACGGCCTCCTCTTCTGACACCCTTTCTGCTGACACAGAAGGGTGCCAAAGAGGAGGGTGCAGCAGCAGCAACTTGGAGGCTGAATGGCCACCAGCAGACTCATCTGAGGGACAGTTGCCCAGCCAGAGCCCCAATCAGAAGGAAAAGTCTGTTCTGGGTCCTATTCTTTTTAATATGTTTGTGAGTAACATAGAGGAAGGTTTGGTAGGGAAGGTTTGCCTATTTGTCGATGACTCTAAAGTGTGCAATAGGGTTGATATTCCTGGAGGGGTCTGTAATATGGTAAATGATTTAGCTTTACTAGATAAATGGTCAAAGCAATGGAAACTGCAGTTTAATGTTTCCAAATGTAAAATAATGCACTTGGGGAAAAGGAATCCTCATTCTGAGTATTGCATTGGCAGTTCTGTGTTAGCAAAAATTTCAGAAGAGACGGATTTAGGGGTAGTGATTTCTGACAGTCTCAAAATGGGTGAGCAGTGTGGTCGGGCAGTAGGAAAAGCAAGTAGGATGCTTGGCTGCATAGCTAGAGGTATAACAAGCAGGAAGAGGGAGATTGTGATCCCCTTATATAGAGCGCTGGTGAGACCACATTTGGAGTACTGTGTTCAGTTCTGGAGACCTCACCTACAAAAAGATATTGACAAAATTGAACGGGTCCAAAGACGGGCTACAAGAATGGTGGAAGGTCTTAAGCATAAAACGTATCAAGAAAGACTTAATGAACTCAATCTGTATAGTCTGGAGGACAGAAGGAAAAGGGGGGACATGATCGAAACATTTAAATATGTTAAAGGGTTAAATAAGGTTCAGGAGGGAAGTGTTTTTAATAGGAAAGTGAACACAAGAACAAGGGGACACAATCTGAAGTTAGTTGGGGGAAAGATCAAAGGCAACATGAGGAAATATTATTTTACTGAAAGAGTAGTAGATCCTTGGAACAAACTTCCAGCAGACGTAGTTGGTAAATCCACAGTAACTGAATTTAAACATGCCTGGGATAAACATATATCCATTGTAAGATAAAATACAGGAAATAGTATAAGGGCAGACTAGATGGACCATGAGGTCTTTTTTTGCCGTCAGTCTTCTATGTTTCTATGTTTCTATGTTTCTAAAAGTTGATACCCGCAAGGCTAAGGAGGAGGAGGAAAAAACAGTGGGGGCCCATATTAGTTTTGTTCCAGGCCAGCACTTAATAATCCTCTCTGTGGCCCTGTTTCCAGTCGATCACCAGTTGTTGCTTTGCCAAATGTACTTGGGCTCTTGCCTCAGATAACAGAGACTATATATAGTCAGCCATTAAATTGGTTAAAAAATAACCCACAATACTCCAAATGTTTCAGCCTTTCCATCTCTGATGACGCTCCCACATTATTGCCATACTCGTTACAATCTTTAGTGACATTTTTCAATAGGTTTTTTACTCATACTACAACAATATTGCTAATTTTTGGACTAGATAAGAAGTTTTTATGAATACAATGCTTTGGGGTGTTTTTCCTTGTCCGCTTCTCTCTTTATGCCTGTCAATTGAAGGATATTGAGAGCTGTATTCTGCAAATTAAAGGTTAAAGATAGGATCATTAGGGACAGAATTCAAGGTACCATCCAGGCAAAAAATTGCAAACTGAAGATGGCTCAACTAAATACTGGATCTTTATAATTCCTCTCCAGATAAGGAGAGGATTTGAAACAATCCACAGGTGCTCCATATAGTTGCAGTCTCTGGCAGGTTTAAAGTTCTACTAGATAAGGGAATCTTGCTTCAAAAGGTTTGCATTTTTCAAAAAATTACTTTCAGAAATTGCTTGTTAACTTCTTTTCAGCTATTCAGAATTTTTGGATCAATTTTTTTTAGAGAACCAAGTGAGTTTGCCTTTAATTCTTAGTGAAATAAATTTTACATTATTTTGCAATAAACAGTGAAAGATTAGAACTTTGATTTGGAAAGTTACTAATGGATTAAGGATCCAGATGGATTTTGGAAATAATTATAAGAATCATTCCAGGGGAGAGGGGTGTGGCCAAGCATCATGGTGATAAGGAGTTTCCCTCCCTCTGTAGAAGAGCCCCAATATCCCTGTCATCAGAACTGGAGGAGGGATGGTGAAGAAGTGGGACACTGCCAGTGGCCTGGAAGGGGTCAATAACCTCCCCCCCAAAACCAACTTACAGCCCATGACAATTGGCAATGGAAATCAGCTTGTAAAAGCTGTCCAAGCCATGCAGGCCAAAAATGGACTGATGGATTGATTGGTTGATTTGGAAGATCAAAGACTGTAATTAAAACCCAACACTAGAAAATTCTGAATTAATTACATATTAAGAAAACATTGTATCTAATTTATATTGACTTTAATCATTTTTAAAATATACAAAGGCATTGAATAAAAGCAGAAGACCTATGGGGCTGAGTAAGCTGTTGAGAGGTTTCACATTAACTGTTCATCAGTGGTTATTTATTCAGCTGTTGACCTTGAAGCAAGTGTTTATCTTAGTTAATATAAAGCACTAGTTATTTTTTCTCCAATTGTTACCAAAAAAAAAGGGATTCTCGTCTGCTGGCTGAACTTTGAATGAACTTTGAAAAGGCTACATTAAATATAAAATGACTACTGTATTTGGCACAGAGGAAAGTAATTTGTATTAGGTGGTTGGAGAGACATTCTTAGATAGCTGGGCTTATTATAAAGACTTGTGTCTTTTGACATTGATGACATGGAGGTAAATAAATTTGAGGATTTTATACTTTTTTTTCAATGACTATGTGAAGACTTAAAGAGCAACTTTAAGGAATTTGAAGATGGAATTAGGAAGAAAATACAGAACGTTTTGGTTAAAAAGGATGTTTTTAACAATGATTATAAAGGATAACAACAAAGACTGAAAAAAATTATGGCAGATACAAAGCAAGGAATTGGAGAAGAAAAATCAGAGGAAGATGATCAGATGGAAGAAAATATAGACAATCATAGAGACAAAAGGAATGAAGATTTTGAAAATGGAGGGATTAATGTACATATTACTTACTATGATGATTATATTGGGTTGGTTAACAATGTGGAAGGAGAAGAAGCAGAAAATTACAGAGACAGGAGGAAAGAAGACTTTGAAAATGGACATGCTAATGGTCATATTTTATATTATGATTACACTGGGTGAACAGTGATAAGAAAATGATAGGGTATGGGCAGAGATATTGGATATGGCAAATTAAGATAAGTACAGTAAGATATAATAGGTAAGATATAATAGAATGGATACGTGCTTCTTTTTAAAAAAAATGTATTCAAGAAGATATATGTCTAAGCTGTAATTAAAGGTATATCATGTTATAAGCATGTTTTTATTGTGGAGAAAAAAAACTTTTTGAAAAAAAAAGATATATTCCTGTAGGAAAATACCTTTGTTTTGAATTTTCGTTAAAAATGATAGATTGACTATAGCTAGGGAGAACCAGAAGGAACTAAACTTTACAATTAATATAGAATGAAGCAACATATTTTTAACATTGAACATATTGAAAGACATTTGTGGAAAATGCACCCAAAAGTTAATTTTAAAAGTGTTTGCCTCTATCAATGCAGGTAGTCCTCAACTTATGGCCATGCGTTTAACAACCATTCAAAGTTACAGTAGTGCTGGAAACAAAAAGACTAACCATCAGTCCTCGTACTTACAACTACTGCAGTGTCTCTGCAGTTTTGTGATCAAAATTTGATCACTTGGCAACCAGCAGGCATTTACAATAGTTACAGTATCCCTGGATCATGTAATCACTATTTGTGACCTTCCAAAAGAGCTTCCAGCAAAGCAACATCAACAGAGAAAGCTGAATTCATGTAATTACTATAGAAAAAAGGTTGTAACACCAGGTGTGATTCACTTAATTATCACACTGCTTAGGGATGGCTAAATTCTGGTCCCCATGGTGGATTAACTCTAAATGTAGGTAAGTTAAAGTCTCTTAGCATTTAAAAGATTTGTGTTTTAAAAATGTATTTAAGAATATATATATTTAAGACATATGTTTGTACTCTGCATTTAAAAGATTTCATAAAAGAGGAACAAATATTATCTGACAAGACCGGATTCTCAGATTGTGAATGGCTTTAAAAATGACAGGCTACGAGAATAATATGGAAAAAGATGTTTCACTGGAGAAATAAAAGAATCCAGGTAATGTCTTAATAATTAAAAATAATACATAAATAACAAACCAAGAGAGTGACCTGGATAATTTTGCTATACTGAATTTACAAAAGAAGTTGGTTAAAGTCTTTAAAATTGTATGAGAGGGAACATGAAAAGAAATTAAGTTCTAACTTCTAGGATATTTTTTGAGGTGACTAAATATAAAGATTATTAAAAGAAAAAGAAAAGAATATAAAGCTGATATATTTGATCAAGGTTAAAATAAATATGTTATTATCTTGAGCTATTCTTAATGTACATTTGCTGATCAGGACTGAAACAAGAAGGCTTTAAGGATTTGTTTATAAATAAATGTTTGTTAGTTTACTTTATAGGGATATGGAAAGAAGAGATCATTTGTTGTATTTTAAGAGAAGGTGACAAGGGAGTAAGGAAAAAGTCACTATTTTTTTTCTTTATTATATTTTTATTTTGTCTTTATTTTTTATTATCTCTGCACTTTCTATTTCTATTTTTATTCTTTTATTTTAGCATAGAATAGAATAGACTTTTATTGGCCAAGTGTGATTGGACACACAAGGAACTTGTCTTGGTGCATATGCTCTCATGTACATTAAAGAAAAGATACAAAAGATTATCTAAATATTATCTTTAGATTTTTACCTTTGTAATTATAATTTTAATAAAATTTCTATTAAAAGGGAGAGGACAGAATTTAAAAGATACAGTCTTTATTTAAATTTTACTCAGATTTGCTTTCTTGAGTCACTAAATAATTTTCCATTAATCTGTTCTTCTCAGAACATTATTTTCTTATTTCTGCCTAATTTCTGCTTTAGTTAATATTCATAAATTAAGCTTATGAAGGTTACATTTATGAATATGTACAGTATAGTCACCTCCTCATACTAACATTCATATGAGAGCACAGACATTTTTTCTGTCATTCAAGTGCCACATCAAAAGTTCTTTCTGCGACTGTCACTTAATTCTCCATAATGGGACTTTTTATGTCTCCATCCACAATGTTTGATATAACTGGTTTACTGATACCAATTGTGAATTCAGATTTTTTTAGTTTTTTCAGAAGTTTATTTTATTGCCACAGTACATATTCTGAGTCTTCTGGTAATATCTCCCACTGCTCCATTATTTCCTTAAATGTTCCATTTATCAGCATATCTCGGAATTCAGTGGTTCTTCACACATTCTTTTTATTATCTACTTGGATGCTAGACCCTATAAAAATTTTGTTTTCTGGAATTATTTTCCATTGGTTAAAAATTATAGGACTTTGATTCTCAGAATTGTTGAGTATATGGCTGAGTATAAAATCCCTCAGTTGGTAAATTAATCAGCTACTCGAGTTCTATAACTTCAGTGCTAGTAAAGAAAGCAACCACAAAACATAAAACCAAAAATAAGGATATATTTGAAGTATATCTTTGATTACAAATATAGTTTTCTCATGAGAAAATCATATGGAACAACAGTGAAAATGAAAATTTTAGTATCAGGATTTACAGATTTGAACTAACCCTCAGATACAGCTGCATGGTAGATTGGCAAATAGCACTTTGTAGGGAAATATGGTCCCTCCTCAACTTGCAATAATTCACAATATGTAGTCTTGCTTTGACATTATAACAGCACTGAAAAAGAGACTTATGATCAGTTCTGCCTGAGGTAAAGTTTGGCAGGTTCTGACAGGTTCTGGAGAACCAGGAGCAGAAATTTTGAGTAGTTGGGAAAACCATCAAATGTTACCTCCGACTGGTCCCAGAGTGGGATGGGATGGAGCAGTGTGAAATCCAATTTTTTTTACTACTGGTTCTGTGGGCATGGCTTGGTGGGTGTAGTGTGGCTTGGTGGGCATGGCAGGCGAAGGATATTTCAAAATCTCCATTCCCTCCCCACCCCAGGTGAAGGATACTGCAAAATCTCCATTCCTACTCCTGGGGGAAGGATATTGCAAAATCTCCATTCCTACTCCTGGGGGAAGGATACTGCAAAATCTCCATTCCTACTCCTGGGGGAAGGATATTGCAAAATCTCCATTCCCACCCTACTCTGTGACCAGCCAGAGGTGGTATTTGCTGGTTCTCCGAACTATTCAAAATTTCCACTACTAGTTATGTAGAACCTGTTAGAACCTGCTGGAGTTTACCCCTGAAATGAAGATTTTACAATATCCCCCAGGGGTGGGGAGGAAATGGGAATTTTGTGGTATCTTTCCCCTGTCATGCCCACCAAGCCATGTTCACAGAATTGCTCACAACATTTTGAATTTCACTCCTGGTTCCGACCATAAATGGTCATTGCAGGTGATCAAAACTCAGGCACTTGGCAAATAGCATGTATTTTAAAAAGTTGCAGTGTCCTGGCATCCTAGGGAGAAAAGTCAATGCGGGGAGCCAGATTTGCTTAATGACTGGATGATTCGCAGAAATTTGGGCTCAATTGTGGTCATAAGTCGAGGACTACTTGTAGATCTTGTTTCATACTTACTTTTTATGTTGTTGCTGCTATTTGTATCGTGAATTAGTGCTCCATATTTCTGACTGGGCTTTTCTGTCTCTCTCTCTCATTTAAAAGTGCTAGCTGCCTGGATGAGGAAAAAACATGATTTTCTATGAACCAAAGACTGAGAAATGAGTGAAACCTCACAGAATCCCCTGCGACTTTTCTAGTGCTTTAATGTTTCACTTTCATTTGACTAAATGCAGGAACAAACTAATAGAGCATCTTTAAGCCTGTTAAAGCTAGAATATGGAGACTTCCTTGAGAGAAACACCAAAATCTTCTCTTTCCCTGTTCTAATCATGTTTGCCCTCACAGAGGTTTGGTGTATTCACATTCCTGAAGGGGGGAAAAGAACGCACTGAAATAAAACTTGATAGATTTTCCATTGACAGTAAGGAAAATAGAGTATTTCTCAGCCCTGGTAGAACACAAGGACTTTAGGTCGTTATTACAAGGTAACACAATGGGGTGAAACATCTCAGAATTTATGAACAATCAGGATCCAAGAATCGTTGTATTAAAGCTGGCAAGTTATAATGAGTCACTGGCCTCCTGCCGTTAAAATGAAAGAATGCTAGAGACTGATTCACAGAGTTCTTATGTAAGATTTCAGAGACTGAAGAAGATGAATACGCAAAGACACACATCCAAACACACATGCACATATGAAGAACGACAATGAACTGTCTTGCAACCAATAAGATACAGGGAGTTCATAGGAAATTGTGCATCCCTGTGTCCAGAAAGTGCACACTTGGTAATGCACGCTACTTAGCCTTTGGGAAGTTTAAATGCAAGTAAGGTTGATAGTTAATATATTCTAACAGTTTAATACTACATCCCACTTTCAATACGAAGGGTTATGGTATAAAGAAGCCTATTATCAGCATCCTTGAGAATTTTGCAGTGTATGGAAGCATGCAGCTCTTGAATTAAAAGACTGATGTAACAAAAGTTACTACAGTACTCTGAGAACATATGTTATGAGGGAGAAATCATGGCAGGTATTTGAGAAATACGGCTTAACAATGAAGAATATTATTACTACAGCAGATGCTTTAATTTTTCATGAACAGACAAGCAAAGGTGGAAATATCGAAGAATCACTAATGCTCCAGGCAGAAGCAAGCAGGAGGAATGTAGAAAATTCCTCCACAAAGATTAATAATAATAATAATAATAATAATAATAATAATAATAATAATGTATTAGATTTGTATGCCGCCCCTCTCGAAGGACTCGGAGTTCAAAGAGACTTTGAACTAAAATCTCTTCCAAGGCTATCTGATCCTGTTTCTAAGAAGCGAAAATGTCATGTCTCCCTTGTAAAAAGTGTATTTATTAATACTATTTCCTTCTCAGCCTCTTTTAATATTGTTCCTTTCTGCTTCTTTGTTATAGCTAACATAAAAGAATGAGAAAGGCTTATTTACTGATCTACTCTTTTGATTTGGCTACTTCCTATTCTCTGTAGTAAAGCAAATACACATAAACACAGAGAGAGACAGAAGGGGTGTGAGAGAAATATAAAGTTTCCTCTAGTTCAGGCAGGGGGGTCAAACTCGCAATCCACGGGCCAGATGAGTAACATGCTGGCCATGCCCACCTGCAGTTTAGTGACGGGGCGGCATACAAATCAAATAAATAAGTAAGTAAGTAAGTAAGTAAGTAAGTAAGTAAGTAAGTAAGTAAGTAAATAAATAAAAAAAACAAAAAAACAAATAGTCGTAACAATTCGCATGATGTGAATGTGATGCCATGGGTTTGACCCCTGATCTAGTTCATTATCTCTTCCTTAAGAAAACGACCTAACCTGGTGGGAAGCTCCTGTTCAAAGGATATTATCTAAATTAGTGAACAATCAGTTCTAATAATACTTTATCATGAGAAGATAAGAGATTTGGTTCATCTCTAGCATTTTCCATTATCAGCTCAACATCCTTTATCCTGGCCTGGTCTCCTACCACCATTGACAGTAGCAGTTTTAAGCCAAGCTTGCACACATTTTCTGATGCTCCCCAGCATGGAAACCTGGGAGTGTATCCTGGAGACTCAGTTCAGAGACATCCCTGCAGCTGTTGCAAGCTCTTCCGACTGGAACAGGACGGAAATGTTTGCCACTTGGCTTACTAGCTACTGCCAGATGGCCTGGGTGGAGCATCCCCAAGAGTGATAATGCCAGGCTCCTTTTCGGTTCTCAAAGGATAGAAGGGACCATATCAGGCCATGGCTCTGTCACCCCATCCTCAACTGCACTGGCACACTTATTTAGTATTTGTTCTGCAATGATTGTTTTATAGGCTACTTATGAGCTTCTTCTCAAAAAAGCCTTGTCATACCCACTTTAAATCTCAAACTTCCTTTTCAGGCCCTCAGTGCAAAGTTCTAGTACATTTATTACTTTATTTATTGTTACTTCTTTACTCAATTTTTATTGTTATTTATTTGCTCAATTTTTATGGCCCCCCATTCAGCACATGACTCAGGGTGATGTACATAATTAAGGGCAACAACTGCATCCATATAAAAAATAATGTAGCAAATAATGTATTGCAAAACAAAAGGACATTAAAATGCATGCATAAAATCATCCACTGGGATAATATCACTCCCCGATTCTGTGCCTGCAGAATGAACGTTAATGCCTTGCAAAATGCAAACAAGGTCAAGGCCAACAGAGAGGAAGGTATTCTGAAAGGGAAGGATGGCATACCTCCTGGGTCCCATCCAGTGACATTGCTTAAGTGATGGGAGATTGCCAACAGTGCAAAATGAGGAAAGGCACAGCTTTTTGAATTTTAGAAAAAAACTTAAACACTTGTTGACATGAACCATATCAAATTACTAGATAATCAGTTTGTTATGGTTCATGTCAACCAGGAATCTTTGGCTTTCCGCTCCAGAGTAGCCTTGGCAGCTATGCAGCATGACTTAATGGACTGTTGAATAGTTAGGTACTACTATCAGTTGGAGAGGCACCATGTGGCTTCAATAGATGAAGTGTGCAAATGGAGCATGATGCTCTAACCTACGACCTTGATTTTTCAATCCACCCACTGGTCCTGCTCTACTTGAAACTGTAGGGTGATCTAAGCTTAGGACTGACTGGCATTGGGGAGGGAGGGAAGGAAGGAAGATGGAAAGAAAGAAAGAAAGAAAGAAGAGGAAGGGAGGGAGGGAGGAAGAGAGGAAGGGAAGGAAGGAAGGAAGGAAGGAAGGAAGGAAGGAAGGAAGGAAGGAAGGAAGGAAGGAAGGAAGTCATCTCCCTCCACTGATGGATTTTTTTTTCTGGAAAGGATCTACAGCAGCTAAGAAAAATAAAGAAGAATATAGCGTGAGCCTCCATGGCATAGTGATTAGAGTTCAGTACTGCAGGCTACTTCTGCTGAGTGCCAGCAGACTGCAATTTGGTAGTTCAAATCCCACCAGGCTCAAGGTTGACTCATCCTTCCAGCCTTCCAAGATCAGTAAAATGTGGACCCAGATTGTTGGGGGCAATAGGCTGCTTCTGTAAACCACTTAAAAAGGGCTGTAGAGCACTGTAAAATGGTATATTAGTCTAAGTGCTATTGCTATTGCTATTGGAGCACTTAAGGAGTATTTACTTTTGTTGGGGAAAAATTACCACAATTCTTAATAAGCTCTAACATATCAGTTACTATAGGATCCACACTTAGAAATAGTTTATCATAATACTATGATATGGTAACTTTTTAAAGTATGCTATAGAATATTTTTGAAGACTCAGACATTTTTTCATTGACTTTCTCATTGATCTCTGGAGTGTGTCAATGATACTATTTTAAATAAAAGTTTGGAAACATATTGGCTCTTGGGTCTGCTGAGCCCTTCAACATTGATTTGGCAAATTTGAATAATATTCTGGATCTGTCTTGTCATGAGGCCTGAAAAAGTCTTTTTTGTTTGTTTTTATTTTCATATTCTGAGAGCCAGGAAAGTCTACAGAATAGTGTGGCTGCCAGCAGTTGCTAGTTTGTTTAGTTCACACTGTCAGGCTAAAACAATGCTATGCTTTAATGATTAGATGGCCTAGAGGTTGATATATGAACATAGATCTTTTTAACATTTATATTATATTCTATTAATTTAGTTGGAATGTTAATACATTTTGCTAGTCCATGTAGATATATGCCATAGACTAAATAAATAAACATGTTTGAATAGGAAAGTGAACACAAGAACAAGGGGGCACAATCTGATGTGTAAGTTGGGGGAAAGATTAGAAGTAACATGAGAAAATATTATTTTACTGAAAGAGTAGTAGATGCTTGGAACAAACTTCCAGCAGACGTGGTCGGTAAATCCACAGTAATTGAATTTAAACATGCCTGGGATAAACATATATCCATCCTAAGATAAAATACAAGAAATAGTATAAGGGCAGACTAGATGGACCATGAGGTCTTTTTCTGCCGTCAATCTTCTATGTTTCTATGGTTCTATGAATACTTGATTTGTATCCCATTGTCTTCTTGGTTCATGGAGCTGATAGCATAATGGCACAGTAGCTAATACATCCTTAAAATGCAATATCTTTAATGATAGGATTGATGTTTCTTCTTCATGATAAAGATTCGTGTGTGTGTGTGTGAAACAGAGAGAGAGAGAGAGAGAGAAAGAGAGAGAGAGAGAGAGAGAACAAAATTGATGCCAGATTTCATTAGAGAGATTAGTAATATCCTGCTTTTGTAAACTGTTTCTGTAAATAGCAAAAGATGCGATCACACCTGAGAATGGAGTAATGGTATTGACATAGGAAAATACTATCTTTAGTCCATCCAAGCTATTTGAGCTCTGAACAGATTTTCATACCTTTGGTTTAAATCAGTGCTTATATTACTGTTATGTGAATGGGGACAAAGAAGAAAAAAACCCAGCCTTGTTTCCACTGTGGTAAAAATTTGAGCTGGCTGAGTTCAGGGTAGGACATGATTTGGATGATATGTGAAGCAATAGTTGAAAATATTTTATTTATTTATTTAATTTTAGAAAAAATACAAAACATAAGTAAGATACCAATATAAACTAAAAATAAATAAATAAACGATCCTTAAAAAATCCAGAAATCTGATATCTATCCTTTCAAGTAAATTCCTTGGGGAATTCAATATCTTCTAAATACAATATTTGATAAGTCAATATTAATCCTAAATCTGTTGATACCATTTTCACATTTTTAAGGATATGAAACACATAACGGGCAAATATTGGAGATTGCAATCTGTGTTTGGAATAGTCCACAAATTTCAATTAAAAATATTATGGAGCTTTCGATAGTGATGTGTTATGGATTTTACTTCTGTCGTGTATTCCATCAAATATGAGTGCATCTCAAGTGCCTCTGAAGCAGCCAAAATGTCTCCCCATATTGATCCTCCAAAAATGCTTGAGTTAAAAATACAGGCAAAAGGAATGGTAACAGAGAATTTAGTATTTTATTAAAGAAACATGGTAGACCAGGAGGATAACTTTTATGATACATTCAAAAATTGTAATAAGACTCTTGATGTTTCATTCATCTTTCAATTCTAGGTCAAATTTTGATACACCAAGATTATACACTGCTCAAGAAAAATAAAATAAAGGGAAACAACACAATATATCTCCAAGTAAATCAAACTTCTGTGCAATCAAACCTCCCACTTAGGAAGCAACACTGATTGTCAATCAATTTCACATGCTGTTATACACATTCAAATTTGTACAGAACAAAGTATTCAATGAGAATATTTCATTCATTCAGATCTAGGATGTGTTATTTGAGTGTTCCCTTTATTTTTTTTTGAGCAGTGTATTTTACATCAACAGTCTTCATGGATCAACAGTCTTCATGGTTTCAATGTTTATATAATAATATTGTGAATCCCTCCAGGTCAGTATGAATATATAGCCCATAATTCCTAAAAAACAAAGATTATGCTGAAATGGGGGTTATGGAATAAGAGATTCAAAATATCTGGGCAAAGCTGACTATCTATATACTCATAATATTAGTGGATAGAAAAACAAGGGATATAATAATATCATTTCTTGGTCTCATTCTCACTGAATAATTTCCTGCATGAGTATAAAGTGTTCCTTGGTATTTCACTTGAACTTAGAGTCAAGGCAAAAGATAATGACCTACAAGTTGCTCACCAGGGCCAGCTGGCACGCTTAGTGAGGGCTCACACTGGAAAGCAAAGGCATTGTCTTGAGCATGGGAGACTGGCTGGGAATGAGCGCAAAAAAATAAGCTCTAATTATCTTGTGTGCAGTCTGCTCATTAATACTGGTAATGAAGCTCTAGGGTGGTGTGGCAGAGTATCAGTCAACATTGTAATTTTTAAAGCAGCATTTCCCTCTGTGCGAAAGACTACGGATGGCTCCATAAGAGAGCCAACATTCATTCATTTATTTATCCATCCATGCCATCCTATATTTTTTTTTAAAAAAAAGGTTTCAATTGCTGAACAATCCCACCCACCTGAGAAACATCCCATGCAGTGCTTGCTTCTACTGCTAATTAATCTAAAGAATAAGGAGTAACATCTTTCATTAATCTTGGAAGTGATGATTTTCCTTCTGTAACCAAGAGCCAAACAATCTGATTCTTGAAATACATAATGAGCAATTGCTCTGCTGCTTCATTATGGAGATCTAAGCATGAGAAGGGGTCTAAATATGAGGAGGGGGACACCAGGTGAGGATAATGTCAACAAATTGCCTCCCCCAATCAACTTGCTTTGAGTTTAATATACAGTGGTACCTCTACTTACAAACTTAATTCGTTCCGTGACCAGGTTCTTAAGTAGAAAAGTGTGTAAGAAGAAACAATTTTTTCCATAGGAATCAATGTAAAAGCAAATAATGCATTCGATTGGGGAAATCACAGGGAGGGCGGAGGCCCTGTTTGCTCCCAGGAGATTCCTAGAGAGGCCCCACAGAGGCTTCTCCCTGCCTTTTCCGGTTACAGTTTCGGAGGCTTGGGTTTGTAAGTGGAAAATGGTTCTCGAGAAGAGGCAAAAAAAAAATTGAATACCCGGTTATTATCTAGAAAAGATCGTAAGTAGAGGCGTTTGTAGGTAGAGGTACCACTGTATTTATATCAAAATGGTTTTGTCCTTTGTCTTCTTGTAGGAAGGATTAATATATCTTAAAAGTGATAAAAACAAAATAATTGTCAGTAGCCAGCCATTGTTTGTCTATAAAGTATTCTGGAGGAGAACTTGATAGGCCTCTACTTCCTCATATAAGCTAAGATACTTTTCTTGACCTGGTTATGCTACAGTTTCTGTAAGGTCCATATGGGGACCCAAGAACAGACTTTGGGACAAAGAAGTTTAAGTGCACCACTGGAAACAAGTCTCACTACCTTTGGAGGCAGTTACTTCATGTACCGTAAATGTATATTAGATAGCAATTTTATTTGTGTCTTCTGCAGCTTGGAAGCCCTATTATTTTACTGGGATATATACAGTTTATGGATAGTAACTGAGGAGCTGTCCCTCTTTCCTCTTGCATCTGTAATTAATTTCTTCAATCAAAATAGTAAATTTGGGACTTAACGGGTCCATCAGTTCTTTTCTACATCACTCAGGTTTAGCACAAAATGGACGTGAGTGTTAATATTAGTGAATATTCACTTGTTTTAAAATAAGTATTTCCCTCCAATTCTTTCTTTCATCTTTGGAATCGGGTATGAGGAAAAGATGAAAGTGATATAAAGACCAAGGTCTCTAAAGCAAGCTAATAAAATAGACATTTTATTTCTTCCACCTGTTCATTTGGACAAAGTGACTAAATAAAACAAAACTGGGTATTCTCTGAATGCTCACATTAGAGTCAGCTTTCTACACCTTAAGATACACAATCTCTCTATGTGTGTGTTTTATATGAATATGAGTCTTCGGAGAGGGGCGGCATACAAATCTAAGTAATAAAATAAAAATAAATAAAATAAAATAAATAAAATAAATGAATGTTGTTCTGTGTTCTCATTTTCTTCCTAGCTGTGGTTTGATTTTGTTCTCATTACATATTTTTTGGTTTTTAGAATCTGTTTGCCTGTTACCAGCTCATGGTATATAGAGTGCTGGTGAGACCACATTTGGAATGCTGTGTTCAGTTCTGGAGACCTCACCTACAAAAAGATATTGACAAAATTGAATGGGTCCAAAGACGGGCTACAAGAATGGTGGAAGGTCTTAAGCATAAAACGTATCAGGAAAGACTTAATGAACTCAATCTGTATAGTCTGGAGGACAGAAGGAAAAGGGTGGACATGATAGAAACATTTAAATATGTTAAAGGGTTAAATAAGGTCCATGAGGGAAGTGTTTTTAATAGGAAAGTGAACACAAGAACAAGGGGACACAATCTGAGGTTAGTTGGGGGAAAGATCAAAAGCAACATGAGAAAATATTATTTTACTGAAAGAGTAGTAGATCCTTGGAACAAACTTCCAGCAGACGTGGTAGATAAATCCACAGTAACTGAATTTAAACATGCCTGGGATAAACATATCCATCCTAAGATAAAATACAGAAAATAGTGTAAGGGCAGACTAGATGGATCATGAGGTCTTTTTCTGCCATCAGTCTTCTATGTTTCTATGGCTTTTCTCCATATGTGACCAAGTACTTATTAAACATATGTAAAAGGGTAGTAGCCATATTGGCTAGTTCTGCCTGTAATTCCCATGTTATCACTATGTGTTATAAGATGTTTACAAGATAGGCTGGAATATGTCTCATGCAAGCAAGAAGAAGAAGAGGAAATGAAAGACAAAAACCGAAAATTGAGGTGAAGATGTGTCATCTTCCAGCACTGGATTTCTCTTGAATCCTTCTTTGAAACTGTTGAAATTTCTCAATCTATGTCATGTAACATAAATCATCCATTTTCCTTTTCTTGATGGTGTTCACAATTTTCCTATTTCTGCCATAGCAGGCTTGAAGTACCATATATCTTGGAAATAAATAGATATATCAGGATCACTATCTGAAAAGAAGCCATTGAACCAGTGGAGATGAAAAGATCTTCAGGCTTTCACTGTTGGCACTTTGACACTCAACACTTATCTCTGCTTGCTTGATGTCCATGAACAGTCCATCACTATTAATTATAGTTTGCTCACGAATGGTCTGGTTTCAATGGAGCTTTCATGAGCATATCTTACATTTTGGATCAAGGATGTTCTTATAAAGCAGTGGTTCTCAAACTAGGGTTTGGGAATGACCGTTTCACAGGGGACACCTAAGACCATAAGAAAAGACAATTTTCCCATGGTGTTGGGAACTATAGCTTCTATTTTGGCTCCTTGAGACCTATTTTTGCAATCCAACCAATCGGGCATTTACAACGGGGGTGTCCCTCTAAGCTTCCTGCCAATCAGCTTAAAGCTCTCTTGGGAGGATTAGTGCTAGACTTATGGTTGGAGGTCACCATAAGAGGAACTGTATTAAGGGGTCGCAGCATTAAAAAGGTTAAGAACCACTGTTATAAAGTAATATTCACACATCTGGGAAACTGGATTTCACCTTGAATGGTGCCAATAGTAAAATGTATGGGTAAGTTTCTTTTTCAGCAGCAAACTTGAGAGGAAAATTTCTACTTGGCAACCGAAAAGGACCATTGGAAGACAGGGAGAATCTTTCCCACATCTGCATAGAAACGTGGATACCGTCTAGATATGAAGCTTGGGGTGACAAAGGAAAAGGAGCACTTGGAAGTACCAGGTCGGAAGCAGAGAAGAACCAGAACTACAATAGGAACGAACAGAAAAGTTCATGGAATAGTTTTTATTATTGCATATCAAATCTATTTCAGCCAATGCACTTCTGTTGTTCGCACCTGCAATTTTGTTTAAATTATCTTTCTTTTCCACTTCTGGAAAATTTTCCACAGATCCTTTTACAGTGGAGCTGACATACAACAGTGACATCTTTATTTATTTAACAATTCAAGCCATACATTTCTGGAGTTTATCCTCAATTTTATTTATTTATTTGTTTATTTATTAGTAGCTCCTTCCTTGTAGAATTGTCTTCAATGGAGGCAGCCTTGGTTTTATCCTTGTTTTTCAATAATGCTGCATATCATCTTCCCTGGATGAGGTAGTCCCTAGCTGATGCAATGTTTCGTCAACTTAGTAATCAAATCTGGGCTCAGTTTCTCCCCCCCCCCCAAGCATTCTCTGAATCTTTGTGTGTTCATTTTAAGGACTACATTCTCCTTCTGCCCACTTTGTTTGTTTGTTTGTTTGTTTGTTTGTTTGTTTGTTTGTTTGTTTGTTTGTTTGTTTGTTCGTTCGTTCGTTCGGTCGGTCAGTCAGTCAGTCAGTCAGTCAGTCAGTTGGTTAGTCTTATATGCCACCCAACTCCTATCTTGATTATTGCAATGTGCTCTATATGGGGCTACCTTCGAAAAGTGTTCAGAGACTCCGAATGGTCCATAATGCAGCCGTGCGAGTTGTCATGGATGTACCTCAGTACACCCATATAACACCTATGCTCCGCGAGCTGCACTGGCTCCCTATTAGTCTCTGGGCCCAATTCAAGGTGTTGGTTATCACCTATAAAGCCCTATATGGATCAGGGCCAGATTATTTATGGGACCATCTCCTGCCACGTACCTCCCAGAGACCAATTAGAGCACACAGAGTTGGCCTCCTCCAGGTCCCGTCAGCTAAACAATGCAGGTTGGCGGGGCCGTGGGAGAGAGCCTTCTCTCCTGCTGCCCCGACTTTATGAAATCAACTCCCCCCCCATGAGGTTGGTACAGCCCCAACCCTGCTGGCTTTTCGCAAGGCCACAAATACTTGGCTATGCCGGCAGACCTGGGGGCCCTAAATCAACCACTAGCTTGTCCATGTATATGAATCAGTATGAATGACTAGTACATGTGTTGTTGAACTGTTTTTAAGTTTTAAATTTTTTAATTAGGATTTTAGAAATCAGCTCATTTTTTTTCTTGGCTTCTTTTTATTGTAATTGTTACTTGTAATTTTATACTGTTGTGTAAGCCATCCCGAATCCTTCGGGATTGGGCGGCATAGAAGTAAAATTAAAGAAATAAAGGACTCTGGGTGGCTCACAACCAAGTACACATAAAATGTAATATAAAACCCCCTAAAAACAGTTCAAAACAATTTAAAACAATTAAAGCAATTAAGACATCTGTTTTGTTCAGTTTTGTTTTTACTTATACGCAAAAGAGAGGGGAAGGGAGGAGAGGAGAGGCGGGGAAAGGAAAGGACCCTCCTGCATTCTTTGATCTTAGTTTGCACAAGTATATTCTAAATTGGGAAACATGCATTGAAGCAGTATCTGTTCTTTGTATATTGTACACTGCCTGGGATTTTCAACCAAGGAGCAAATATATTGTTGACATATTTGTTGACAGCAAGATGACATCTTTGTTTTTTTCCTGGGTCAGTGCTCAGAGAAGTATGATTATTAAATCTACCAAAGGACATGAAGAGATGTGTTTGTGTGTGTGTGTGTGTGTTTCTTGGTTCAGCACCCAAACTAGGAGTAAAATCCAGCAGGTTCTTACAGGTTCTGGAGAACCAGCAAATACCACCTCTGGCTCGCCCCAGTGTGGGGAGGGAATGGAGATTTTGCAGTATCCTTCCCCTGCCACCCCCACCAAGCCACCCCCCACCAAGTCACACCACACTCACCAAGCCACACCCACTGAACCAGTAGTTAAAAAAAAGTGTGGATTTCACTACTGTAATAGCTTGTTCATATGGGGCAGGTTGGCTTCCAACCTGATGACTTTCAGGAAGGCAGGTTAAGCTGTTTTCTTCTTGAAAGCCTTCAGCAAAAAGAACCACTGTAGATTGTTATCACAGGCCTGGGACTAATAACTGATAACTCCCAGGGACAGGGAGACATATTTAGATGCTTCCATTGCTGAAAAAGTTATCTTTATCTTCCCATTGCCTATTTTTATAAAATTTTAATGTAATATTTATATTTTGGTTACATCCCATAATCTTTTTTGGGAGGGGTGACTGCAAATTTGATCGATCAATCAATCAATCAATCAATCTTATTTAGATAATAATAATATGAGAAGCAGTGGAGGCTTGTGGGGTTTTTATGGGTTTTTTTCTCTTCGCTATTTATGTGACTGTAAGCTGCCTGGAACTGAAGGAATAGCAGGCCTACAAATGCTTATGATAGATAGATGGTCGGATGGCAACAAAGAGATTATGATCCAGGCTCAAGGCTAACTCAGTTATCCATCCTTCCAAAGTCGGTAAAATGAGGCCCCAGAATGTTAGAGGCAATATGCTGACTCTGTAAACTGGCTTAGAGAGGGCTATAAAGCAATATGAAGCAGTATATAAGTCTAAGTGCTATTGCTATTGCTATATATCACTTGATTTTCATCTACTAGAGCAGTGTTTTTCAACCAGTGTGCCGTGGCACACTAGTGTGCCGTGAGACGTGGTCAGGTGTGCCGCGAAGCTCAGAGAGAGAAAGAAAGCAAGAGAAAGAGAAAGAGAAAGAAAGCAAGAGAGAGAAAGAGCAAGCGAGCGAGAGAGAAAGAGAACAAGAGAGAGAGAAGGCAAGAGAGAGAAAGAGAACAAGAAAAAGAAAGCAAGAGAAAGAGAGAGAGCAAGAGAGAAAGAAAGCAAGAAAGAGAAAGAGAGGGAGGGAAGGAAGGAGAGAGAGAGACATGGAGGTAGGGAGGGAGAGAGAAAGAGCAAAAAAGAGAGGAAGGAAGAGAAAGAAAGGGATGGAGAGAGAGAAAGAAAGATGAAGGGAGAGAAAGAGGGAGGGAGAGAGAGAGAAATGTGAAAGGGAGAAAGAGAGAGGGAGAATTTTTTTGTCCAAACTTTTTTTAGCGCCCCCCCCCCCCGCTCAATGTGCCCCAGGGTTTCGTAAATGTAAAAAATGTGCCGCAGCTCAAGAAAGGTTGAAAATCACTGTACTAGAGCTTCAGATCAGGGCAGATTGCTTTACCTGCTGCTACGGATGTGCTGTGTGTGCAGCTTGAGTCATCTCATGTGTGCATGTGTGCATCACCAGCATGATTTTGCTTTTGAGCATGCGCAAAATGCAAAAATGTGTCAAAACCTCACTCACTGACACATACATGTGTGAGATTTTGGTGATCTTTTGCAGAAGCAAAAGATAATTGAAATCTCACGTGCACGCACCCTATCATGAGTATTTGCTTCTGCATATGTGCAGGAAGCAAAAAATACTAAAAATTAAAGAAAAACCTTGGTGTTGAAAGGACTGGCACCAAAGCATTTGCGCGCAAATTGCTCAATCTGGCACATTTAGGTAGCAACCGATCGCAGCTTCAGATTTTTGTCATACAAATATGGAAGGCTCATCCTCTCTCTCTTTGTTCTTCTTTATTTATTTATTTAATTGGATTTAAATGCCGCCCCTCTCCAAGGACTCGGGGCGGCTCACAGCATGTACAGAAAAACAGGAAACAATAATAACAATCCAATTATACCTTAAAAAACAATCTTAAAATTCTAATTAAAAACTATCAATATGATTCATTCAGCAGTCAAACTAAGCATTCATCGGTCAGGGGGGAAGGTCTAAGGAATCCCAGGTTTGGCGCCAAAGATGAGTTTTTAAACTTTTTCAGAAGGCAAGGAGAGTGGGGGCAGTACGAATCTCTGGGGGGAGCCGATTCCATAGGGCCAGCCCCCCCACAGAGAAGGCTCTTCCCCTAGGTCCCGCCAGCCTTCTCCAGATACATCATGGCTGTAGTATTCACACAAATATTTTTATTTTATTTTATTTATTTATTTCTAGGCTGCCCTTCTCTAGTGGACAATATACCTTTTACCTGCATAAACACTTTTTAAGAAAACCTCAAATTTTAAAATACTTCAGGTATTTAGCATGTCTTGTTCAGTCTTACTGTATTGGCATATGTGAGTTTTGTATACCAAAAGTAAACCATTAATAGCATATTTTATTAAGTCAGCTAAAACAAGTGGAATTAAAGGAATTGGCCCTAGCAGTACTAATGTGAAGAGAACAAGCAATATGTTTACTCGTAACTTCAGCAAAGCACAAGTTTTTTTTTTGCTGAATATGAAAAGCCAAATATTGGTATCTTGCAGAATTTCACGACAAGAAGTCATTTGTTTTGAATAGACAGTGGTTTCTGGGTAGCTACACAACTTCTTGCATATTATTTTGCAGATGCAAAATATTCATTTTATTCTGATGAGTAAAATAGGCAGATATAGGCACAGTTTCGAAATAGTGGACCTGAAGTATTCTGAAATTTGAGAATTCTTATTTTTAAAGAAGGGTGGGCTCAGATGCATTAATGCTGTCCCTAAACTGACAAAACCTGCTGTGTTTAGGAATATTTAAAGCAGGAGGAGGAAAGGACATTAACCCCTGAAGTTAGGCCAGATAAAGAAACAGGCTACACCAAACATACTGGCTTTCTACTTCATTAATACAGGCTATAGTAAATAAAAAATATTTCTAACAAATAATAAAAATATATTAAAGAGTAGTATTGAGTAATTATTTAAGCCAATATTATACTATTATACTACAGTGTTCCCTCGATTTTCACGGGTTCGAACTTTGCGGAACGTCTATACCACGGTTTTTCAAAAATATTAATTAAAATATACTTCACGGTTACCCCCCTATACCACGGTTTTTCCCACCTGATGACATCATATATCATTGCCAAACTTTCGTCTGCCTTTAAAAAACATTTTTTTAAATAAACTTTAATAAATAAACATGGTGAGTAATAATCTAAATGGGTGCTAAGGGAATGGGAAATTGTAATTTAGGGGTTTAAAGTGGTAAGGGAAGGCTTGGGATACTGTTCATAGCCAAAAATAGTGTATTTACTTCTGCATCTCTACTTCACGGAAATTCGACTTTCGCGGGCGGTCTCAGAACGTATCCCCCGTGAAAATCGAGGGAACACTGTATTACATAAATATAGAGAATTGTTAGATAAATAGTAATATAAGTAACGATTTAATAAATAAGATAAGTTATACCGGCAAACATATGGAAGAAATGGATACTGAAATGAATTAAAAATGTAAATATTTACAATATATGCATATGAAATTTTGTACTGATCTCTAGCTAAAATTAAGATAGGAAGTTGGATTGCTAAAATTATATGTTTGTATGTTACGTCATGTAAAGTCTTTATGTATATAAAATAATAGATAGATAGATAGATAGATAGATAGATAGATAGATAGATAGATGATATATAGATAGATAGATGATATTATAGATATATAGATAGATAGATAGATAGATGATAGATAGATAGATAGATGATAGATAGATAGATAGATAGATAGATGATAGATAGATAGATAGATAGATGATAGATAGATAGATAGATAGATAGATAGATAGATAGATAGATAGATAGATAGATAGATAGATAGATAGATGAAAACAGACTACTCCAAACATACTGGAATTCTACTCCATTGATACAAGTTATGGTAACAGGTTCTTGGAGGCCTGATAACACTTTTCCTTCCCTCCCTCTTACACCAAAGCCAGTCAAGGAAGGATCACTTTACATTTCCTTCTAATATCTTCTTCCCTTCCTGAGCTTCATTTGTACTTTGCTTATAGCCTCTGCATCCTTTCTCCAAAATCATCTAGGCATCCCTACGTAAACAGAAATATGTTGAATGTTAATGCAGATATCAGAGTTGCTTTTGAAAAAAAAAGTATGATAATGAGGTGGTAAGGAATTTTTACTGGAAAAGTGTAATTGGGCTGAATCTACTTTGCCAAAATGGAAAAAGCAAATTGGCAGCACTTTTTTTTTTTGGACTTTGATAGTGGCATGAAGACATGAGACCATGACAATAGCTCAACTCAGTGGTGGGTTCCTACCGGTTCGCCCGGGTTTGATCAAACCAGTACCAGCAAAGATGGGAGGTTCTGCCCACCTGGCAGAATGTCATCATGGAACTCCCTGCATGCTCCCGTTCCAAAACTGGTAGCAAAGGTAAGTGAAACCCACCACTAGCCCAACTGGATCAAGCTTTGGCTCAGGTAGCCTTCTGTCTTACGAACAGGAAATCAAGACAACTCTTTGATTCTATTAGTACTATTGTGCACCTATACATAGAGACAGATAGCACTCATCTTTAGAGGCAGCACTCAGTCAGTGCTGAGTCAGTCAGTCAAGCTTACAGTAATTGATAGACCTGTCCTCTAGGAACTCTTGGAAGTGATGTAGTATAACATCCAACGGAACATCTTATGGCTGCATGTTCTACAGATCAATTATATGGTGCATGAAGAAACGTTTTCTCATCTCTGTTTTAAATCTTTTATTAATTAGTTTCATTGGGAACAGCAGGATTAACACCCATCAAGGACAATTAAGTTTCTCTGTGTTCTGTGTTATGGCATCAGATAAAATGTTGTTATGCTTGGAGTTGTAAAAAAGGAAAAGATGACAGGCAAGGCACAGCAAAGTCAACTTTGCCATGATGCACTCCTTTAATGGGACCTAGGTTGAGGTGTTTACTTGGGAACAAGAACAAAGCGGCAGCTCTGAGTGGCTAATCCTTCAAAGAAGAAGAATGATCCTTGGCCCACATGCAATGAAACTTGCCAGCTCAATAAATTCTGCCTCCTAATACATCGTTTTCTATGTTCTTCTTCTCTTCAAATCGTATTTATCTAAATTGCTATCTTCTTTTGAATGTCTTCCTACTGGTCTTTAACACCTTTTAAGAAAATATTTTTTTGGATTAAGAGTTTGCTTTAAGAAATGTAAATTTATTGATTCAGGAGGATAAGAGTATTACAAACTTGGAAGAATTACTTTCAAAATGATTGGTTTTGAATCTATCAACTGCGCAACCGTCTTTTGTCACATTCAAAGAGAAAGGATATACCGTGATACCTCTACTTAAGAACTTAATTCGTTCCATGACCAGATTCTTAAGTAGAAAAGTGTGTAAGTAGAAGCAATTTTTCCCATAGGAATTAATGTAAAAGCAGATAATGCGTGTAAACTCATTAGGAAAGAAATAAAAGCTCAGTATTTTGGTGGGAGGAGGAGGAGGAAGAGGAGGAAGACAGTCACTGCCGAAGGAAGAAGGTGAGGTGAGGTGAATCAAAAAAATCCAAAACTTTAAGGCTTTTTAAAAAAGAGGAACTCTGAGGCGGTGAGGAGGAGCAGGCGCCTCTCAAACACTCGGTGCGAGGCTGCCTCCCATACACTGCCAGAGAGAGAAACCAAGGCGGGCGAGAGCAGGGAACCTCCCGCTCCTTTGACTGAAAGGCAGCTGCTGCTGCTACCTGCTTCCTCTTCCTTCCCGTGCTGAAGGGCTCCCTTCTCCTCTCACTCACTCATTCGCTTTGTAGCCAGCGCCTTTCTTTCACTGTGGTGACCCCTCAGTTTGGCTAAAGCCGAGCTGATCCAGCCGGGGTGAAGTGCCCTCTTTTGCCTTTCTGCACCCAGATGCTCTGGGAGGCAACCTTGCACCAGGTGTATGGGAGGCAGCACAAGGGAGTCATCACAGCAAAATGCTTTATTCCCTCTCCAAGCGCCCAGAGAAAGGAAAACGCTCTGTTTGCTCTGTGCTGCCAGAGCAAAGGGAGCGTTTCTTTTCTCTGGGTGCTGGCAGAGGTTTATTCCCTCTCCAGGCACCCAGAGAAAGGAAAATGCTTTGTTCACTCTGGACTGCCAAAGCCTCCTTAAGCGCCACCGAAAGGCTCCTCTGGCAGCCCAGAAAAGCCCGAGATGGCTGGGATTAAAGGGGGAATGGCAGGAAACTGGCCGGGCCTTTGTGCCGCTCTCAAATTTCCTGGGTTCTTAAATAGAAAATGGTTCTTAAGAAGAGGCAAAAAAACACCTTGAACACCCAGTTCTTATCTAGAAAAGTTCTTAAGTAGAGGCATTCTTAGGTAGAGGTACCACTGTATTAGTTTGAAACAGTTTTTGTTTGTAATGTTAAATAGGTTGTTTCCTTAATCATAAGTGCCTGGTTCTGGGGATAGCAGAAGCTTGATGAAGCAGGCTTCTACAAATACACTGCTACACCAGCAGAAAGTAATGCATGGACTGAATCAATCCAAGTAACCACAGAATGGCTGGCAGGAGTACACAAAATTCCAACTCCTTGCTACCATCTAGTGGTCAATTACTCTGCCTATAATGGTGATGGCAAACCTTGTTCTGGTTGCGTGCCAAAATTGTGTGTGTATGCCTGAGATATCACATGCACGTGCCGGCACCCACAATGCAATGCATGCATGAATGCCTCCCCCCACATGCATGCTTTCTCACGCATGCACCATGCGCACATGCCCCCAGGCCATTTTGGGCCTGGAAAGCCACCTGCACCAAACTTTGCGAGTGTGAACAGTCTGCCACCTCAACCTCCTGCTAGCCTCATGCTCCAGGTAGCCTCCAGCCTGGCTGTTAACACCGGCAAATGTTGGTGCCTTAGACTTCTACTAAGGGAGCATTCCTGGCCAGCGCAGCTCTTACCTTATGGAAGCACAGGTACAGTAGCAAAATTGCACAGTCCCTGCAAGAACTTACAAGCCATGGTGAGCGCAATTTAGTGTTCCGGCTCGTAGCCCACCACTGTATAGGAGTGGAAAGTTGTACCTTTGTATGCTACAGACACACACATACATACACACGAGTGCCTCCAGTATTCTTTCATATTGTTTATGCTGGTAATCAGTACTAGAGTATTGATTACCAGCTTAAATCTGGTTTATGCTGGTAATCAAAGGTTTCCTGCCCCAGAGTAAAAAAAACAGCAAATGGTCAAATCAGATCTGAAAGGCGCCAAGCTCCATTTTCAGTTCACGCCTACTTAAGATTTTTAAAGTGCTAAAAGCCTATGCATTAAATGTTGGATCTTCCAATATTCCCCTTCTCAGTGGGTTGCTGGACTACTTTACAACTCCCATTGCTTTATGAAGATCCCAAAACTGGTCTCTTGGTGATAGCTTCTTGAGTACATCTGCTACCATTTCTTTCCAATGTGGGGGAGAGGAAGAAATAATTATTTCAATTTAACAAGTTTATTTTCTTGCATGGCTCCCATATTTGGCATCAGAATGTTTTGTATACAACGTAACGTTCCCTAATTTGGAAGGAGAATGCAGGTTTATTAGTCTCAAAGTCCAATTGTAGTGATGTTGCTAGGTTAGCTCTTCACGAACAAATTGCTTCGCAATTAATCTAGTAATTTTGAGGGGGAAGGGGTTGAGTGCCCTTAACAAATATAATAGCATTTTAAAAATTAGAGCAGTAGAAACATAGAAGATTGATGACAGAAAAAGGCCTCATGGTCCATCTAATGTGCCCTTATACTATTTCTTGTATTTTATTTTAGGATGGATATAGTTTATCCCAGGCATGTTTAAATTCAGTTACATGTCTGCTGGAAGTTTGTTCTAAGCATCTACTACCCTGTTTCCCCGATAGTAAGACACCCCCGACTGTAAGACGTATCGGGGGTTTCAGGGGGGTCAGCTAATATATGTCTTACTTTCGGGGAAACACGGGGGTATTGCCGGGGGGGGAGCCTGATGACGTCGCTTCCAAGCTCCCCCCGTGCCCCTCGTCTTCGCCTCGCCGTGGCACCACCGCCTCTTCCCCGGCTTGGCAAAGCGAAGGACGGCGCTGGTCCGAAGCGAGCCGAGCGGGCGGCGGCTTGCAGCGAAGGCGCTCGTCCCAGCAACCGAGTCCTGCCGAGGCTCGGCTGCAAGCAGCCAGCGAGGCCGAACGGCTCCGAGGCGAGCGGCCGGAGCTGCGCCCTCCTTCGCCCGCCTCCTTTCCAGCAGGCAGGTGGGGCTGCCCAACTGCGCAGAGCGGCTCCTCCCCTCCACACACATGCTTCCCCGACACGCGTCTGCGGCTCCACGCGTGCACGCCGCTTGGAGCCCTGAGGTTGAACTTGGAAAAGGGCTCACGAGGCTCCTGTCCCGCGGCTGCCCTTCTGGACTCTGGGGAGATGCCTTCGGGAACGCGACCCTTTCAATTTTTTTCCAATGTAAGACATACCCCGAAAGTAAGACGTAGTGGGGCTTTTGGGGGTAAAAAGAAAGTAAGACACTGTCTTACTTTTGGGGAAACACGGTACTCTTTCAGTAGACCCATATTCAGTTCAATTTGAATCTTTATAGCTTATTAATCATGCTATTCCCTTTAAATATCTTCTTAACCTCTTGACACTAATCCAAACTTGTTGATGCATTCATTCTTCCTAGCGTATGTACTGTTGATACAAAATCTGACTTTGCCACTATTTATATAATCAGAAACTTACCAATTCCCACCCTGCATTGACTGTTATCTTACAGGAACACACTCATTTCTTTGTCTTTAAAGAAACTTTTCTATTTGGCAGGATTATGTAGTGCCTACGCTGAATAAATTAAATTACATTTCTCCTTATTAAACTCTGACAATCGTAGAAACCATGTTGTCCAATATTTTCTGTTTCTGGTTACAAAAGAATCTTCCATTTTTTTCTCCCTTTCAATCTAAATAATAATGGCACATCTCTACTAGTCATTTTATTTCTTCAACTAATCTATAACCTACTGGTATCCCTTTCATCTTCATAGCATAGAATCTGTTCATTATTATAAGTCATTTGTCTTTTGCTTTTGCATTTGTGTGAATCCTTACTTAAATAGCACTAGTTTTTCATTTCAGTCTTTATTGCTGGCGTGAACCCACAAATGGTCCTTTTAACTTGCACAATCCAAGTTCTTTGAATTTTGGTCCCTATTGGATGTATATGCATTTTTTAAAACTCCAAACAACAAAATAAACCTGACTTTATTGACAGAAATTAATCATGCATTCCTCTTCTGAGGCTGCAGAACTCAGAAGTGTTCTTACTGCTGGTGTAAATGTCTCATCAAAGTCTTCACCATAATATTCAGAGTTCCCTTTGGCAACTAATCGAGATATGTAGTGCTGAGGACATAGTATACTTGGACTTCAGTAAAGCATTTGACGAAGTAGACCACAACTGGTTTCTTGGTAAAATAGAAAAGTATTGGCTAGACAGCATCTTCACTATATGGATATAGTGATATAGAGTCCTCAAACTGCATCTACATGTATGGAAGTATGCAGAGGGGTACTCTAAGGTTCTGTCTCAGGCTCAGTACTCTTCAACATCTTCATAAACAATTTAGATGAGGGATACAAGGGGAACTTATCAAATTTTCAGAGAACACCAAGCTGGTAGGAATAGCCAACACCCCAGAGTTAGGTTCAAGATCCCAAAGGATGTCAACAGATTAGAACAGGATGATGCAAGAGGATGTCTGGGACAAAAAATGAGGTGTGGGATGCACATGTGGCCTCTCTGTGCCCATGGAGGAGAATTACAATGCTGATCTGACCTTGAAGAAATCCAGTTTGACATTGGGTCTCCTGCTTGAGCAGGGGGCTGGATGAGAAAACTTCCAAGGTATCTTCCAACTCTGTTATGCTGCTATTCCTTTCTGCATCCAATTTAATTATGAAGATCCATTTGTATCTAGCAGACTTTCTCTCTATTGATAGTTCTGTGAGAATCCATTTTTCATGCTTGTGAAGGAATTCAATCCATCTTTTTCAATCAGATATCCTTTCATTTTGCTGTCTTGTGTATATATCAGTATCCTTTCTTTTTCTCTATAGCTACAAAAACAGTTTTTGAGATAATTTTAATTTGTTGGATCTTCTTGAACATCTTATTTTTGGCTCAGGATCTTCACCATTTCTGGTATTTCTTGTGCTTCTATTTTGTATTGTAAGAGTCAAAGTTTCTTCCAGCTGTGAATTAACAAATGTAAAACTCTCATCCCATATCACTTGTCTGTAGGCAAATCCAATAAGTAACATCTTACATAACATTTTATGCTACGTTATGTTACATAACATACGTACAATTTTTCCACTCCAAGATGTCAAAAAATCCAAAATCAACCACCCAAAATAGTAACATGTCCCATTTTAACCCTTATCAAATAAACTAACTGTGTCTTCCTTCTTTTTGCCTAAAACATTTTAGGTTTATGACTGATTGATTGATTGATTGATTGGCAATAAATAAATACATACATACATACATACATACATACATACATACATACATTTTGATCTTTAATCCATTTAAATAAATATTGATCTGTCTTTCAAATTTCTTCAAAATGTTAAACAGCGACTTTTGTAAGGGCAAAAAATAGAAAGAAAAAAAATAGACATGATTCAAATTACTCTTTGAAATTATTATTTCTGCTTCTTTTTTAATTTTTAAAACTTCATCCAGGTTTGTTTGTTTGATCTGATGACAAATTCTTATCCAACTACTTATTCAAGTTGTTCCTGACATTTTTCATATCTAACCATGTTTTAATTATTTATCTCAGCAGTTACGTGTTACAGTGGCCAAGAATACAAATAGAATTTTATTTTATAAAATGCCTTCTCTTTTTTGAGAGATAATCTATGTATCATTTAAAAAGATAATAAGTGATAACGTGGAGCTCAGATATTTAAAAATAGTAGAAAACCCACTGTGAGTTAAACATATGGTGTATGGCATCCTTTGATACTGATGCAATTTGATTTCAAAAGATAGTAAGTAACTCAGAAACTGAGAGATTCATTAATCTAAAGATGAAGTCAGAACAAAGTTTCTTATAATCATAACTGTTATTTCCTTCTTAAACATTTATAAAAAACATGAAAAGCCATTTTTCTCACAAGAACTTTTTAAATCAAAATACAGAATAGAAATTTATTTGCAATAGAGAAAATAAAATTTCTAAATTATAGCCTGTTTTCACAAAGGGAAACATTTGCCACGTCCTAATCAAACATGTTGCAGGAGCTTTGACTTTTTGACTATTTTAGCTATCTATTTCTTCCCCGAAGAAAGGGAAGGTTCATTACACTTTTACCATCAGCATCTATGTTGCATTTAATAGGTTTCTCTGTTGATCTCTCTGTTAATGTTTCATTGGATTGTCTTTGAAAATGCTGGTTCCATAAAATCTTTGTCTTATTTTAAACCTTGGACTCTCTTCTTACTTTCAATTCAGCCAACTTGCAAAGAGAAATGTTTGAAGACTTCCTCTTCCCTCACAAACACTCCTTCCTATAAGAAGCGTATTGTTCCAGGGAGAGATTCAAATATAGTAATTGATTAATTTGTTTTACTAAGACTTATTTAATAGTTGAACCTAAGTATTAGGAGCAACAATAAGAATTGGCAAACTTTTAAGTTGTCTTCAGCAAGGTATGGGATAAATGCAAGAAAATTATCTGCAATCAAGATAAACACTTTTATAAGTTGATTTTCAAATTAAACCAGATGTTTCAGTGTGGGTATTTGTAGGAGATGGGAAATAGCACCACTGCGATGAAAGACTTCCTGGATGGAGGGTCTTCTGTGTCATCTGTTACCCTATTTATATAACCCTGAGAATTTTATATGAGACAGAGTCCAAATTTCTGTAATTGTAAGTGGTAAAACTGTGGCAAGGTTTAAGCTCAGAGTGCCCTTTGCAAAAATAGGATCAGCCTGAAAAGGTAGATTAACATCTTTACACATAAATAAAAGTTAAGTCTCCCACAAATACAAGGTGAGGAGGAGGAGTGAAATCCAGCAGATTCTGGCAGGTTCTGCTACCAGAGAACCAGTAGTGGAAATTCTGAGTAGTTCAGAGAAGAGGCAAATACCACCTCTGGCTGGCCCCAGATTGGGGTGGGAATGGAGATTTTGCAATATCCTCCCCCCAGAAGTGGGGAGGGAATGGGATTTTGCAGTATCCTTCTTCTGCCATGCCCACCAAGCCACACCATGCCCACTAACCCATACCCATAGAATTGGTAGTAAAACAATTTGGATTTCACCACTGGCGAGGAGGTTCTTAAAAAGCTAAAATTCACTTTAAAACATCTCAAACATATTAGATTTGGAATGTACTCTCTAATTGGCTAGCATAATATGAGTCCCCAAGCATGCTCAGTAGCCTCCTATATACGCTATAATAGTTCATATCATTTCATAATATTCTTAGCACGATCTTGTTAATAACCAAATTAATATTCAAAAGGTGTGTTTTGGACATTATAATGAGTTTTCAGGTTATTACAGTTCAACTTTATGTACAATTTTATGTCTATAGCCTGTCCGAGCAAAGTTTTATCAGAATTTCACATTATTGCTTGTTTACTTCAAACAAACTAGAAACATTAATTAAAGATGTTCCTTGTTACTGAAAACGGTTATTCAAAGAGGGGCTCCTCTGTTGCTCCCATCATAATAGGAAAAAAGGCTGTTTCATTTTTGCTTGTCCTAAATATTGTATACCTTTTTCTTAACAATGAATTAAACAAAAGTATCTAGGAGCTAATTAGAGAGTGGCATGGTGGTTTTGTGATGAAGATGCTGGCCTCCCATTCAGAAGGTTAAGAGTTCAGTCCTAGGTAGCAGCAGATGTTTCTTTCTTAGGGCAGAAAGAAAAAAAATATGTTACATAGGTTGTTAAGAAAGGCATCCAGCTAGTCAAAGCTCAGTTCCATCAAGACATTCTCACTCTACCCCAAATAGAGACTGGAGGGTGATAAAAAGAAAGTTTTATTTAGATGCTGATTAGCTTATGTTTGTTTACATCATATGTTCATGTGCTGATGTGAATAGTAAATCAGCCCTGATACAATTTAATTTGGAAAATTAATCCAGTTTGATTCAACAATTTGAATCAAGTCAGAGAAACAATTTTAATCGGATTAGAACTCATCCTAAAACAGGAAAACCAGAACAGTACTCTTCAGTAGAATAAAGCTAAATAATCCTTGTAAAAATGTAGGCATAAAATATGTTGTGATGGAGATCTGTGACTGCTCCTTCTTTTGGCTATAGAGAAAAATGAGGATATGGACATTGATAAAGTTAATTGCATTCTGGCAGTGACTTCTATCTCAGTTATTAGTATATTTGCTTAAATATGCCTAATGTGTTTCAAAGGCCTTTCAACTAACAACAAAACTTTTAAACAGAAACCAGTTTCTCAAAATGCAATAAACCAGTAAGTCTTCTAAAGCTATTTTATTTATTTATTTATTTTTATTTATTTGTTTGTTTTGTCAAGTACGTATTGGTGGTATAACATTAGGACAGGGGACGAAAGGCACTCTGGTGCACTTATGCACATTATTTTACAGTGTGCCATTTCATCTACACACCCATACACACTTATCCCCTGAATTTGCTCCCTCTCTAAGAGAGGCTGATCCAAACAAAACTCTCTTCTCATTCAAACAATATTACAAAAGACCGAGCAGTGATTATGATCTATACTTTTCCATTGCTTTATTCTAAGGACAGCTCCAACAGTTACAATTAAAATGCCAATATGGAGGGATGCTGGGAATTGTAATTGCAACTCTTGCAATCCCATATTAGTCTCTCTAGTTGCCAAAAAGCCTCTGTCCTATAAAAGAAATGAGTTAAAGCATTTTAGCTTCTTGCTAATGGGAAAATTGTCTCTTCTTTAACTTCAGCATCAGCTGTGATTCAGTCCAGAAAATGAATCAGAGCAAATATAACTAGGACTAAAGTATCTTTGTGGTTATAACTCACAAACCTTAATACAGTTTCTTTGGGCATTATCCCAAAAAACAGATCCTATCTAGACACTGGGTACTTGGACAGTGCCATTTGATTTAATAATATAATAGAGGTCTTCTTTTTTAAAAAGCCATTTTAAAATAAGGGTCCATGGTGAATCATTTTTGCCTCTAAAGGTTTCTCCAAATCAACCTTCCTTTTTTTCCAAATAATCATTGCTTTGTTTTGAATTTAAGTCAACAATTGGCCAAGTAGAAAGAAAAGGTTTTTAAAATGAAATATGCCAAGTAAAGTTCATCAAACAGTAAGGTAACTGATCTTATTGATGACGTATAAGCAAAGAATAGTCCAAACACCGTAGGTTTATTTGAAGGTTGGAATTGTTCATTCATGTTTGCACAGAATGTAGCAAATTGAGGAACTGGTCTCAGTTGGGACTACAAGGAGCTGCTGTTATCCTAAGAATTACTGTCTGATTAGAACAGCTTGTATTGCTTTTTGCAAAGAATCCACATAGGACTTTATCATGTAACATACAGATCGTTCCTCATTTAAATTAGCCAGAAGAAGAAATCCAGAACAGGTGTCATATTTTTCCATGCTATTTAAACATAGAAACATAGAAGACTGATGGCAGAAAAAGACCTCATGGTCAATCTAGTCTGCCCTTATACTATTTCCTGTATTTTATCTTACAATGGATATATGTTTATCCCAGGCATGTTTAAATTCAGTTACTGTGGATTTACCAACCACGTCTGCTGGAAGTTTGTTCCAAGGATCTACTACTCTTTCAGTAAAATAATATTTTCTCATGTTGCCTTTGATCTTTCCCCCAACTAACTTCAGATTGTGTCCCCTTGTTCTTGTGTTCACTTTCCTATTAAAAACACTTCCCTCCTGAACCTTATTTAACCCTTTAACATATTTAAATGTTTCGATCATGTCCCCCCTTTTCCTTCTGTCCTCCAGACTATACAGATTGAGTTCATTAAGTCTTTCCTGATACGTTTTATGCTTAAGACCTTCCACCATTCTTGTAGTCCGATGATAAATGAGGTGTGATTTTACTCTGATCTGGTCCTAGCTCCTATGCATATAGGTGTTCTAAAAAAACTCATACATACAAAAATGTATTGGTACCAATTGTCTATATAACTTCTGATCCTTGCACCACTCCTATAGGTTGGGGTTGACTCAACCTTCCATCCTTCTAAGGTCGGTAAAAAGAGGACTTTCTGTAAACTGCTTAGAGAGGGGTTTAAAGCACTGTGAAGTGGTATATAAGTCTAAATGCTAAATGTTGTATCTTTTTTCCCCCAAAGATCTCATAGAGTGATGTTAAATGCATACAAATTGAGGTTATAAAAGCATAAGCTCTGTGCCCTTAATTCATATGTGTGGAAGTCAGAATGAGAGCTTAATTACTCTGGGCTGGTGAATAGAGAATAAAAGTGTTGATTCACTGTTGACTGTTGACTAAGGATCTTTCAACACCTCTCAGCCAAATATTAGTCAGAAATTGATAGGCAGGACCACTAGACAAAAGTACATTCCCACTGAGTCCTTCAACATCTGGTATTAAGATGCAAAAGCCTCCATGAATTGAAGTAATATATAACCCTCATGACTAATAACTCTTGAACTCATGCAGATATTCTGATGACAAAGTGCAAGTCTATGAAAGTCAGGATCATGGTGATTCCACCAAGGAGCAAACCTTAGGACCGGGCCTGAATCTAGCAGTAAAAACCTGGACATACAGGTCCAGTGTTACTATCAGAGGTTGGGAACCTTTCCCAGGATCTGTTCCAGTGGTGGGTTGTTCTGCCTGGTTCAGCAAACTGGTAACAGCAGTGGCGGGAGGCTCCACCCACCCACCCAGGACACTTCTGCATGTTCACAGAAGTGGCGCACACGCACGCAAGCATGCATACAAACCAGTAGCTACAGGATTTAGAACCTACCACTATCTGGTCCACACTTAGGTTTGGGTCTTGCCTGGGAACTGCAAGGAATATGGCTAATGATATTGTGATGTCTGGAATGGGCAAGTTTGACATCTTTCTGAGGAACTGTGGATGGTTTAAAGACACTGCAGATAACTGAGGCACCAATACTGCTCTCTAAGTCGTCCATAAATAAGAATAAGAATCCAATTTGGAGGATTTTTTTGGAATTTGAAGGTGTGCTATAGGTGACAATATTCTGCTTGAGTTGGCACTCATTTTTCTTCTTAAAACTACCTACCTACCTACCTACCTACACACACACACACACCAAAAGATCTCAAAGATAGGCTAATGCCTATCTAGACTAGTGCCTAAGAGACATGTAGCTCTGGCTCTTTATCATACAGTCTGATCCCCGAGTTTTAATTATTGTGGCAGGAGCAGAGGGTGCTAGGAATCACTGAGTTAAATAAGGCTGCCTTTGGACTTTGGACATAAGATCGGTCAACATTTGAACAATGAAACTCTCTCCATTATATAAATATAAAACTCACTTTTTATTATGGCTATTAAAAAAAGGCCAAGAATGGCAGGAATTATATGGATTTTCCATTTATGGATCGGAAAGGCCATATGGGCATCTATAGTTGAAGGCAGTGATGGGCTACCAAAAAGTTTACTACCACACTGTGGGCATAGCTTATGCATTTTGTTTCAAAATCTTTCAGTGCAAATTGAGTGCTCTGGAGTGGAGCTCCAAATTTTGCTACCGGTACTGCGTTCCTGACCGTACCCATAGGAGCCCATCACTGGTTCAAGGGCACCTGTGGCTGAAATCATCTCAAATTCCATATTTGGCAGGATGCCTGTCTATCATCTATCTATCATACTTGTTTATCTGTACTCTCAGCCATGTATGCATGAAACATCCACAGTGAAAAGTACATAAAATGAAAGAATTACAGTTAAATTAAAATAGATGATATCTCATAGTACAGGATATTGACAGTGTTTTTCAGCTCATTAACCCCCCCCCTCCCAAAGAGTTCCATTTTAATTTGTGCCTATAAAACAAGGACAGGGGAAGTCTAATTTCCTTAAGAAAGCCATTCCATAACCTAAGGGCTGTCACAGAAAGTACTGTCCCTGGGCTTGTTCCCCATAAGTACATTTAATGAGGGATTACAAGCATCGTTTCCCCAGGAGCTTCATTTAAGGATGAATTGATTCTAGCTGAAGAAAGCAGTCCCAAATCTAATTACATTCATAAGGCACCTAGAATGATTGTATAAACTTGCCCCATCCTCCTATGAAGTGATAGGTAACAGCCAATCCCATCTGGACCAGAAAGTGGTCTGACCATGACAATAGGCTACATGTTATTCCCTCCATATATAGGTCACTAAATAACTGTTCAGAGGCAGGCATGACTTCTAATTTAGTTGCAGGATGCCTAAAATTACCTTTAACAAGCCCATGGTCAGCACGATGGCCATGAACTTCCAAGCCCTCTCAGATCAAACGCCCAACAAATGGAGATTAAAGTTGCTGAATACCAATAAGCAAAGTTCAGTGTTTAGATCTAATATTTAGGTCACCTATCTAAATATTAGATCTAGTAACATGGGATGGGATCATGATGGGCATAGAGTATAAAATATACTCAAATTGTCCCTTCTTAATGTACAGACATCCTTACCTGGCCAACTCAGAAATGAAAGAACTGGCCACAGAAAATCCCCAAAAACATTTCATCTCTGGAATGAAGGTTAGCAAAAGAACTGTAATTTGAAAGGAAAGATCTTCCTGAAAACATTGTTATCTTCACCAACTGGGATTTGATAATGGTCTTCCTGCTTATGCTCAATCAGACTCATGGGTGGGCAGCCGGCAGGACAGGGTGGAATGCAGTTCCACCAGCAGAAATGAAGATGCGTGCTCAGCTCCAGCTGATCGGCGACTGTCACTTCTCCTGGATTACTGGTCTTGGCTCGGCTCTCCTCTTTTTGCTTGCTGCTGCTGCTATGTCTGCGCTCCTTGCTTTTTTCCTCTTTCTTCCTTCCTGGCCTCAGACGAGCTTCCCTCTCTCCTGCCCGGCTCCCCTCCAGCCTCACGCAGCCACCTCCCACCTGAGGTACAAGCAGAAGGCATGGGTGGAACTGACACTGGCAGCATTTATGCTTCTGGCATCACCCTTTTCCCTAGCTACCCAGCCTGAGGCAGGGGGCAACCCAGGAAGGAGAGCGCGGGAAACATGAAGCAAATTGTCATCCCAGCGAGTGACACTGGTAAGGTTGTAAGTCGAGGACTTAACAGTTCACTTGAACGATAATGATCGTTCAAGCCATTCCCACCTGATCACATGGCCAGCAAGCTACTCCTACCCACTCACATGACCATTAAGCCACACCCACAAAATAAGCCACGCCCACAGTGTGGCAGTAAAAATTTTGGCTGCCCATTACTGATCAGATGGTGTATGTGCAAAGTCTTAATACAGACAGATTTTGCATTTACCACCAGCAACTTGAGGTCACCAGGATTAGGACTGGGGTCATCAGACGAGAAGTAGAGATTGCCACCCAAACTCCTCAAAATGGCAAGCCTGACATTTTCGATCAAGTGACTGACCTGTCACAACCTATGTTAGGATTGTGTTATGCTCACTTTCATTGCAATTTATCTCTAGCAACTTTTTATTGATTTTATTGATTTTGTTTTATCAAGTACATATTGGTGGTATACAGAGATATAATAATATTTATATACATGATCTTAGTAAAAGAGAAACATTAGGACAGGGGACGGAAGGCACTCTGGTGCACTTATGCAGGCCCCTTTGTGCTCAGTGATCAACTCCAGCCATCTTATTGACGTATTCACAATCACCCTTAAGTAGCCAACAATCTGGAAAGTCACCATGCTGCACTTCCATTAATAAAATAATGCTTCTCACTATTTTATACAGAAAATTTCCAAAGAAAATCCAAATGGTCTCCTTCAGTCGTTAAAGCCTTAGATTAGATTATACCCACACACCCCTGCACTTTCATTTCAGCTAAGGCTAACACTTTCCCATTTCATATCTGGAGAACCTCCTAATTCAAACCCATATTAGCCCATTCTTGAAGGACAATGCTCCCCCTTAGAAACAATGTGAAATATAAGAGTGCCCACTTCTTCTTGAGAGTTGTTTTATTAGAGTGAGACCCCACAGGTATCAGAACTCAGATGCTTCACAATCCCTCTTCACTGTTACTTATGCAAGACAGTCCACCCAGTTCTTTACCAGGCTGCTCTCCACTGTTACTTAAGCCCACTTCAGACATTCCTACCCAAATTGCAGTTTGTTGGTAATTGGATTGAACTGTTGCTCATTCCAGACTATGGTTACTAAAGGATAGGGGTGAAATGATTGTGGTTTGCTCGTGCCTGTCAGTCATCAGAGAGCGGGTCATGAAGGCAACAAGAGGCTCCATCCTCCTGCCCAGACGCTACCATTTGGATTCATTTGCCCTCTGCGCATGCACAGAATGCTGTGCACATATGCAGAGGGTAAAAGGACCCAAATGGCAGTGTCCGGGCAGGTGGGCGGAGCCTCACATTGCCTTCGTAACCGGCTCTCTGACAACCCACAGGCATGAATGAGCTAGGAGCATTTCACCTCTGCTACAGGACCTCATTCCTGGTGGAGGTGTTGTAATAGCCATGTTTCTTGCACTTCTCATCCTTGTAGGGAGGACAAGTCTTGCGGGCCGGTTCCTATGTGAACCAGTCTAGCAGTGCTTGCCTTCTCCTTTTAGGAATTTTTCTCATCACATTACTCCCTGGGCTTTTTCTTTGTTTTCCTAGAAGTTTGCACACATGGCTGTCTTCTGATCTCCTTACCATATTGTCTCCTTTGACACTAATGAAGAGCTTTTCTTTGTCTTTCCCCCCTTAATGTACCATTCTAACTCTAATGTTACAATAAAACAACAGGGAACAAGGGTTTCTTTTGTTTGCATTTTCCTCTGTAGGCCGATGGCTTCATAGAAACAAATTAGCAAGCCTCTAAATCTAATAAAAGTGTTGCTGCTGCTGCTGCTGCTGTTGTTGTTGTTACTATTTAAAAAGGGGGGGGAGAAAAGAAGCTTTATTGTACTGTGGGGAACAGAGTGGAATAGCGAGGAGAGCAGGCTTTATCCAATCTGGACAGAAACCAAAAGATGCATCTATTGGGAGATGCAAGAGCTGAATGAAGCATAAGCTTCTAAAATTGAATATTGGCTTAACAGTCCTTCACAGGGATCAATGGCAGGATTATTTAAAAAACAGAAGCCAGCAAGTGTCCATCAGTGGAGGACACAGTAACCCAGCAACTCAGGAATAAATTGCTGCCCAAGAGATTGTCCAGTTATCTGGGAAAGGGTGTGCCAGGCACTGCGGATAATGTTAGAACGGAACAAAGGTGCGGGAAACCATCCATTCTGAAGGCCTTCGGATGGTTTTGGTTGGAAAACATCTATTTTATCAAAGATGGAAAACACAAGCGGGATGCATTTGCAAAAGGCTAGGAGTGGGAAGAAGAAGTAATTATCTATTCCTGGACCCAGGAAACCATGAACAAATGGTGTGTACAAGCTGGGCAGAAAGTGTAGATCCCAGGTGGCCTGGCGCCAGTGCTGATGCTATTTCCAGCCTCTCTCTCTCTCTCAGCATCATCTCTGCTGGAAATATGGGAAAACTTTCTTCTTCAAACAAGTTGGTCAATAAATAAACCTTGCCACCCCTTTCAACTTAGCCAGTAAACTCTATCCCACTGATAACATACTCCTCAGTCTCTTCCCAATTGTGTTACACAGTATATTTATATGTGTAAATATACATTTTGGAAAACTGACCCAAATCCAAAAGAAATTCCCCCCCAAAGCTGAAAACAAGATGGCGACCACACGCAAAGTGCCAGAATGTGCAGAAGAAAAATCTGGGGGGAAAATCCCGCCCCTCCCCAAAATAAAAAAAAACCAAAAAAGAGGTCTGAAACAAGATAGCAACCACATGCACAGTGCTGGAAACTCACCTTCTGCGCATGTGCAGAAGGAAAAAAAACAGAAAACTTTTTTTAAAAAAAATTTCAATTTTTTTTAAAAAAAGGCCAAAAACAAGATGGCGACTTGAAACTCAGCTTCTGTACACGTGCAGAAGGGGGGGGGGAATCCCCCCCGCAAAAATTCCAGAAAAAATGTAATTTTTTTAAAAAAGATGTCAGCACCCACAGACCAGGAGGAACCCACCTCTGCTTCTTATGTAGTAGTACATATTTACATGCTGTTCTGTGCACATCATCCTTGCTTCTACCCTATCCATTGGCTGCTTCCCAAATTGTCTTTTGTATTTCTGTTCTTTAAACCTGTCACTTTTATCTTCCTGAAAAATTCAGCAGCTTCACTCAACCATTCTCAGCCTTCCCCTGCCCCTCAATCCATTGACTTTTAATTCATATATTTGTTTTGTGAGTTTTATTATATACCTCAACATCCTTCTACTGCATTGCATCCACATTTCTTCAGCACACATTCATTCTTGGAGAGTCTTCAGAGAGGGGCAGCAGGCAAATATAATAATAATAATAATAATAATAATAATAATAATAATAATAATAATAATTGTTATTGTTATTGTTGTTGTTGTTATTGTTATTGTTATCAGTACAACACAGCAAACGAGATCACTATGCTGGATTTCGTATTTCATCACCAGTCGGGCGCTTCCCAAGCACCTAGGACTGCGTGATGTAGCGGCGAATTATGTTTGCCGATCCCACTAAAGCGGCCTTTTGCAATTGACAGATGGAGATTTTGTCAATTCCGATGGTTTTCAAATGTCCACTGAGATCCTTTGGTACTGCGCCCAGCGTGCCAAGTACCACTGGGACCACTTTCACTGGCTTATGCCAGAGTCGTTGCAGCTCGATTTTTAGATCTTCGGATTTCACTAATTTCTCTAGCTGCTTCTCCTCAATTCTGCTGTCCCCTGGGATTGCGATGTCGATGATCCATACTTTCTTTTTCTCCACGATCACAATGTCTGGTGTGTTATGCTTTGTATTATTATTATTATTATTATTATTATTATTATTATTATTATTATTCTTTTATTCTCTTTTTTTCATCAAACATACTTCTTACCTACCCCATTTTCACTACATTCAACTTACTTCTATTTTTCCTGATAAAAGCAACTCTAACCTCCCATAACTAAGGGGTGAAAACTTAGCACATTATTATACCCAGGAGGTTTTTCTTCTTTTTATTTCTAGCAAAAGGTCACATGCTCCCTTTTACTTTTCCACCAGGATTAGCACATCTTAATATTTCTCTATCCATTCTCCCATTTTCTGTAGACATTCTAACATGGGAGACAAATATATTTATTTATTTGTACTACTTTTTGCTATTTATTTATAACTTGAAATTGTTCATTCCGTTTTCCTTGTCAGTCACAGCTTTTTTGATATTTGATACATTAATTTTCAAATCCATATTTCTTTGTCCCATACTATCTTACTTGTGCTATGTAAATCATTTATGTTCTCAGCTAAGAACATTACTCATGTGTATACAAAAGTACCTACATATTTATATATTCCAACCAACCCATCTCTAATGTCACCAAAAGCATTCTCTATACATTTATCTATAAATAGATGATGATATACAGTACTGTACCTATTATATTTAACAACCAAGGATACATCCCACTGTTTGGCTTAATCACTGTGAAGTGTTGGATCACTTGCTGAGCCCTTCATTAATTTTCATGCATGCTTTGCTTTCATCATATACCATTCTTATCACATTTGGCAACTAAGTTTCAACTTTATTTTTGCACAATATATTCTGTGATTAATAATTCACAATATATTGCCTTTACGTATACTAGCATACCCTTCAATCGCCAAACATACAATTCTTTCTCATAGTTACATACATTCCTTAATGATTTGCAGAAGAGCAAGTATCTGGTCTATGCACACACATAGACTCTCATAAAACTTCTCTATTCCTCCCAGATTTTACTCATTTTAACCTCTTGTAACATTTCAGCCAGAATTCTACCAAACCCTTTTCCATGCATGTTGATCAAATTAATCCCCCTGCACTCATTACATTCACATTGTTACTTTTCCTTATACAGTGGTACCTCTACCTAAGAACCCCTCTACTTAAGAACTTTTCTAAATAAGAACTGGGTGTTCAAGATATTTTTTGCCTCTTCTTAAGAACCATTTTCCACTTAAGAACCCAAGCCCAGAAAAATTTCCCAGGAAGTTTGAGAGTGGCACGAAGGCCCGGCCAGTTTACTTCCATTCCCCCTTTAATCCCGGCCATCTCAGGCTTTTCTGGGCTGCCAGAGGAATCTTTTGGTGGCGCTTAAGGAGGCTTTGGCAGCCCAGAGCGAACGGAGCATTTTCCTTTCTCTGGGCGCTTGGAGAGGGAATAAACCACTTCATTGTGGTGAATCCCTCGCATTGCTTCCCATACACCTGGTGCGAGGTTGCCTCTTGGAGCATCTGGACATGGAAAGGCAAAAGGGGGTGCTTCGCCCCGACCAGATCAACTCAGCTTCAGCCAAACCAAGGAGTCACCAAAGTGAAGGAAAGGCGCCGGCTACAAAGCATGGGAAGGAAGAGGCAGCAGGTAGCAGCAGCAACAGCCCCCACCTTTCAGTCAAAGGAGCGGGAGGTCCCTCCCTCTCAACCGCCTGAGTTTCTCTCTTTGGCACAGTGTATGGGAGGCAGCCTCCCGCTAGGTGTAAGGGAGGTGCGTGCTCCCCCTCACCGCCTCAGACTCCCTCTTTTTTTTTTAAGCCTTAAAGTTTTGGATTTTTTTTATTCCCCTCACCTCACCTTCTTCCTTCAGCAGTGACTGTCCTTCTCCTCTTCTTCCTCCTCTTCCTCCCACCCAAATTTTGAGCTTTTATTTGTTTCCTAATTGGTTTGCACATATTATTTGCTTTTACATTGATTCCTATGAGAAAAATTGCTTCTACTTACAAACTATTCTACTTATGAACCTGGCCATGGAACAAATTAAGTTCTTAAGTAGAGGTACTACTGTATTTAAGAAAATAACACTGGCATTCTGCCAATCATCAGGCACAGATATATCTTTGCACAAATATGAAGTAAGTCATATAAGCAATGCACATTCACATTTTAACTTTTCTCTAGTTATTCCTTCCACATCTTCCTCTATACAATTTATCAATAGCATCATACTATTTATAACTTTCTTCTCATCAGTTGTTTTTTCTTGCACATTAACGTTAATAGTGTTAGTTTTGATTCCGTTCTCTGACGTAGTGCTATCTTTTCTAAACAAATCTTTAACATATTTCTTCTGATGTTCCCTCCCTTCAATTGTGTCCCAAATAAATTTGTCACTTTTATTTTTAACTTCATTCATTACGTGGGATGTTCCTTGTTTAAACCTGTTCTCCCACTTCCAAAATATTGTGCTTTTTATAATTTCCATCAAAAACATTCTTCATTTTCTCTTCATATTTTAATCTTAACTGTCCCTTGATCTGTCTGACTACCATACATTATTTGAAACTACAGCAAGTAAGCAGGAATAGGAATTAAGTTCAAAGCACTTCAAGTTTATTACATGCTACTTATATACAAGAATCTGATCTACTAATGGTGAGGATAAATTGGTGCTAGAATTGACAGAATTCACAAGGGGACTGGACATAGGTCTTTTTGGGAACATAGCAACTTTAAACTGCTGATGCATTGGACCCTGCCTTCAGGCTCCACTTGATCATTTCCTACAGTAACTTTCTGTCATCATTTCCTCTGGAAACTGTTTATCTATATGCATTTTGTATATGCACTTAATACTCCACATTCAAATTTCTCCCAACAATCATTGTCTCTCCCCTTGCTACAACTGACTTAGCTACTCCTATGTAGATTGAATTACAAACCCCATCATCCACAGTCAGACAGCTTTCTCCCCCCCCCTTCCCCCAATAACAGAGCCAGATGAATAAAAATCACATTTTCTGATAGAAGCATGTTTCCACACTGTTGTGAGTGCTCCTTGTCCACCTCAGGTCATGTCAGATTCTGAGGAAGATGAGCCAGGCCCCTCTGAGTACCCTGGGCCAGGGGGCTTGCCAGAGAAAACAAAGACTTGAGTGAGCCTGAGGAACCACTAGAGGGGGCTGATGTGACATTGTGGGTGTGGTCCCAGTCAGAGAGTGAGGAAGACATGAGAGTGGAAAGCAATTGGATCAACCCTCGCTATAGAAGAATGCTTAGAAGGCAAGAAGAGTTACAGAGTAAAAGGTATTAGCTTATAGCCTTGGCTCTTTGAGTTGTGATGTCACTTCCAGGCAGTATAAAGGAATGGGATTGTGGGAAATGGGGCATGGAGACTCAACACCGTTCTACAGAAGAGACATGAAACTGGGGGTGTGCTTGAACAAAGCTTTAAAACCATAATTTCTGCTTCAAAAAGACAATCCTTGTTGGACGCTGTGCTAGGGGAAACTTTGATGAGCAGACATATATGTTTAAGTAAATGAATTGGCTTTATCTCAGAAATGCAGATAAGAATGAGTTTTCTGGAGCACTTCCTGGACATTTATTTATTGGATTTTGTTGTATCCTGTAATGGCTACCTTGTATCTCTGTAAATAGTTTGTTCCTTGTTAAAGCGCTGTCTGAGCCAGAATCAGGAAGTCGCTCCTGATTGGCTCAGACGCGGCTGCTCTTGCTTTGGCGGGAACCGCAAATGTATAAAAGAAGCGGTTTCTCCCAGGTAGAGCAGACGGTACTAGCTGAAAGTCACTTACCTATTCTGAGCTGAAAATAAGGTACCGTTCTCACCTAACCCTGTCTCTGGGTTTACTTCACTGGCGACGACGGACGAAAGAAACCATGCGTGCAACATGAACAACCTCCAAATCGGCCGGGCTCCTGAGTTCTTCGATCCCGAGAAGACTTCCTGGGACGACTACGTAGCCATCTTCGAGATCTTCCTCGAGGCAGCAGGAATACGGGACGCCGACGCCGATCGGAGACGGGCCATCTTCCTAAACTACTGCGGTCCAGAAATCCGCGCCCTCGCCCAGACTCTCACCGACCCGCTGCCAGCAAGATCCGTCGCTTGGGACATCCTGCAAGCCAAGCTCGCGAGCCATTTCAAGCCAACAAAACCAGCCATGGTTTTCCGGCACCAGTTCTCCAGAATGGCTCAGTGCGAAGCGGAATCAATCAACCAATTTGCAACGCGACTTCGAACGGTACTTGCGAAATGCAAGCTTGACAACCCGGAAGCTCGCCTCACCGATGCCTTAGTTTTCGGCATGAAAAACGCCTCGGTCAGGAACAAACTCCTCACCGAAGACGAACCGACCCTACAAACAGTGATTAAGCTAGCACAAACCGCAGAAGTCGCCGACGCTGCTGCGAAAGAGCTGAAGGAACACGAAAGACAAGAAGTCATCGGAAAGATAGACTCCACGTTTTCCCGCGCCGAGGACCCAGACAACCTCAGCCCACCAGCTCGCAACGAGGACAGCTGTTTCCTGCTGCAAGACCAGCCGAGACAACACAGATTTCCTCACCCCGCTGCCCCCTGCGCCGGCTGCCGAGGAAACCATCAGCGCCAACGATGCCCCTTCCGGGATGCCATATGCCGCCGCTGCAACCGACGCGGCCACATCGCCGAAGCCTGCAGAGCAGCTGCACCGGAGGAAACCTTCTCCGCTCCGCGCCATCAACGACCCCAGAATCAAACACCTCAACCGCAAGAAAACCGACCTTTCCTTTTTTCGGGCTGAAAGAACTACTCAGCCGCTAACCGCGACTACTCAAGAGGTAACACTCAATTTTCCGTGAATAACACGGCAACAAAAAATGGGGGCAAGATTGTAGTTTCACTACTGTTAAACAACAAGCCATGTTCTATGGAGCTTGACACGGGGGTCTAAATACACCATTATGCCGTGGGAAAAACTTAAATTGTACATGCCTAGCCTATCTAAATCTGAGTTTTTGCAAACCTCATTGGTAATTAGAGATTTTCAAGGGGGGATAATCTCTGTTCGGGGCAAAGTGAATGTACCTATCGTGTTTAAGAATGTTAAATGTACCCTGCCTATGATTGTTGTTACAGGGGCTAAGCACTCTCTCCTGGGTTTGGCTTGGATGGAACCTTTGGGAATTGAAATTTCTGGTATTTGTACTGTTAACTCTGATAGCATGCCTGACTTCTTACAGGAGTTCCCTGAAGTGTTTAGCCCCACCTTGGGATCGTATAAAGGGCCCCCTATCTCGTTTTCTATTGACCCCAAGGTCCCGCCTGTCCGGCTCAAACCTCGCAGGGTACCCCTCCCGCTCCTCCCCAAACTTGACCTGCAGCTGGATAAGCTCATAAGCCAAGGCATTTTAGTTCCTGTGGAGCAGGGGCCATGGGAAACACCCATAGTCACGCCTCTAAAACCAGATGGCTCTTTAAAGGTCTGCGCTGACTATAAATCTACGCGAAACAAAGCCCTCCAACATCACCCTTACCCCATTCCGGTGGTACAACAACTCCTGCACTCCCTGGGGGAAGGAAAAAGGTTTGCAAAGATCGATCTCGCGCAAGCTTATCAACAGTTACCTGTCGATGAACCGACAGCAAACGCGCAAACATTTGTGACCCACAGGGGTGCCTTTAAATGTACCAGATTACAGTTTGGAGTAAGCATAGCCCCAGGGATATTCCAAAGCATAATGGAATGTTTGTTATCTGGGATAAAGGGGGCCATTCCCTATTTTGATGACATCTTAATTGCAGGGAAAAACCAAGAACAGCTCAACAAAAGGATAAGGGAAGTACTTCAGAGACTTCAGGACAAAGGGTTGAGAATTAAGCCTGATAAATGCATCTGGGGAACCAACAGTGTAGAATTCCTAGGTTATAAAATCGATAAGGAAGGTATCCACCCCACGACTGAGAAACTGAGAGCCATTAGAGAAGCCCCAGAGCCACAAAATAAGACTGAATTGCAAGCTTTTTTAGGCCTTCTTAATTTTTACTCCGTTTTTTTAAAACAGAAGGCAACAGCAGCAGAGCCTCTACACCGCTTGCTCCAGAAAGAAACCCCTTGGACATGGGGGAGAACTGAACACGAAGCTTTTGTACAAATAAAACAATTATTAACTTCTAAAAGTGTGGTAGTCCAGTATAGTACTTCGCTACCTATCAGGCTTACGTGCGACGCTTCCCCGTACGGCGTGGGAGGAGTTTTGGCTCACGTTTTGCCTAACAAAACAGAGGCCCCAATTGCTTTCTTTTCCAGAACGATGACCAATACTGAAAGAAATTATAGCCAACTAGATAAGGAGGCTCTAGCTTTAGTGGCAGGAGTGAAGAAGTTTCATAATTACCTTTTTGGAAGAAGTTTTGAATTGGTTACCGACCACAAGCCCTTATTGGGTCTTTTAGCCCCCAACAAGCCTACTCCTCCATTTATGTCCCCAAGATTAATCAGATGGGCCCTTTTCCTCTCAGGATACCAGTACGAGCTCATCCATAAAGGGGGTAAAACCATCAACCACGCAGATGGCCTCAGTAGGTGCCCCATGGCAGAGTTAGTGGAGTACCCTGCCCCATCTGCTGATGTCTTAATGATAGAGCTCGAAGACAACCCACTAACTACTGCAAGGGAGGTGGCTGCACACACGCAGCAAGATCCAATCCTAAAACAGGTGGTAAATTGTGTACTTAAGGGATGGCAAAATGACTCTGTGAAACCTGAATTGTGTGACTTCAAAACCAAAAGACTTGAATTGTCATATGTAAAAGGTTGTCTGTTGTGGGGGGGATAGAGTGATCATTCCTAAAAGCCTAAGGGTAAAAGTACTCGAAATGTTACATGTGGGCCATCCTGGGATTGTCAGGATGAAGGGCCTAGCCAGAGGGCACTTAGGATGGCCAGGTTTGGATGCTGATATTGAAAACTGGGTAGCCAAATGTGACCCATGCCAAGAATCACGGCCTAACCCCCCCCCAAAACAACTCCAGCAGAGTGGGAGCAACCTGCCGGGCCATGGTCTAGGGTCCATATTGATTTTGCAGGGCCAGTGGGGTCACAATACTTCTTAATAGTAGTGGATGCATTTTCCAAATGGGTGGAAATCATAGCAATGAACAACATAACCACAAGTGCCACCATCAAGGTGCTGCGCAGGCTGTTTGCTACCCATGGTTGCCCTGATATCCTAGTGTCTGACAATGGGCCACAATTAACGGCCAGGCAGTTTGAATTGTTCTTCGATAGTCTTGGAGTCAGACACGCACTCAAATCGCCTTACTCGCCCTGGGCTAATGGTTTGGTAGAACGCTACGTTCGCGTGGCAAAGGAAGCATTGCGCAGATCAGGCCCTGGAGATGTACAACAAAATTTGGACCAGTTTTTGCTAACCCAGCACATTACCCCAAACACTCACACGCACATAAGCCCTGCTGAGTTACTAATGGGAAGAAAACTAAGGTCCCCACTAGATAGGTTACACCCAAGGTTTTGTACAAATAACCAAATGTATGTAAACCCTGAAAGACAAATGTATTTGGGTCAAAATGTGTTTGTAAAAATTTTTGATGGAGGTGTAAACTGGATGAAGGGAATTATTGTTAAACAAACTGCTCCTAAAACATATATTGTAAAACTGGAGGATGGTCGAATGTGGAAGCGGCACATTGACCACGTAAGAAAACGCATGGAAAACTCCCTGGAGCAAACCGCTGACACAGACTCTCCCATTTCAACAGACTTTAACACGCAACCCGATTTTATAGACATTCAAATGGACTTATCGGGTCAGAGAGAATCCTCCAGCGACGCCGAACCATCTTCCTCCTCCGAAGTCAGCGTTGTGTCTGCCAGGCCGAATCAGCAGGCCGGAGCCCAAAACAGGCCCCAGCCGCGCTGGGGGAGCAACAGCGAGCTGACCTCCACCATCGATGGCGAGGACACAACTGAACTGCGCAGGTCGGAGCGAGCCTCGCGGAGACCCAGCAGATTGGAGGACTTCGTCACATGGCTTTCGTGATGGATGTATCCAAACTAAGGAGGGAGGGGTGTTGTATCCTGTAATGGCTACCTTGTATCTCTGTAAATAGTTTGTTCCTTGTTAAAGCGCTGTCTGAGCCAGAATCAGGAAGTCGCTCCTGATTGGCTCAGACACGGCTGCTCTTGCTTTGGCGGGAACCGCAAATGTATAAAAGAAGCGGTTTCTCCCAGGTAGAGCAGACGGTACCAGCTGAAAGTCACTTACCTATTCTGAGCTGAAAATAAGGTACCGTTCTCACCTAACCCTGTCTCTGGGTTTACTTCAGATTTGTATGCCGCCCCTCTCTGGAGACATAGATTACAGCTAGCTCTAAAGAGATAAATAACTGCTGCTGTGCTGTTTTAACCCTGCGTTTCATTCATGTATGCTTGATTTCAAATAAAGAGTGGGATGTTATCATAAAATAAGTGATTTCTGTGATTGGAATTCACTCCAGAGGCCTGTGCTCAGAACACACAATCTTATATATGACCAAATATATAAATCTGGACAATTAATTTCAAAGTGTTGAAATGACAACAGCGCTGAGGAGCTGACTATGCAAGATGCTACAAAATTCACAAGGAAAGTTTAAAAATAAAGAATTCATATATGGGATATTATGTACTTATAAAAAGTTACATTTAGACGATACATAGATGAATTGGTTGTTCTCATTGTATCTTAACGTCAAGCATAGGAAACAAACACACACATTTGGGAACACAGAGAGACACATACAAATCAGGGATGGATTCCTCCCGGTTCAGATTTCCTGAACCGTTATTTATTTATTAGATTTGTATGCCCCCCCCCTCCGAGGACTCGGAGCGGCTGGTGATGTAATATTGGCGTCACAGATCCAGTTCTTTTTTTCTTTTTTTAAAATATAATCTTTATTACAAATAAATGGGGGAAGGAAATACAGAAAACAAAAGGTCTATTTAGTCATTGGTATAAATTCGTGCAGTTTTAAAGTATGCAATTCTAAAATAATATACATATTTACATCAGGAAGAAAAGGGGAAATATAAAGTAAGAGCTTAGAAAAGGAAAAAGGAGGGGTAGAAAGAGAAAGAAAGGAGAGAAAAGCAAAGGGCAAGAAAAGAAGAAGAGAAAGAAAAAAACAACTAAGTAAAAGAAGAGAGAGAGTATAGAGAGAAGATGGAGAATAGGACCAGCAAACGGCTGGTGTATCATATCCAGTTCTATTGGTGCTGGTCTGTGCACACTGAAATCTTTTTTTCCTGAATTTTCAGCAAATTTTCCTCTGTTTGAATGGCTTCTGCTTATTCTGCGCTTGGAAAAAACCCTCCAACTTGCCCCCAGGTTAATACTGACCTTTATTTCTTCAACTGAAGCACAGCTGATCAGCTCCTCAGCTGTGTTTCAGGCTGAATCCACCTTTTGAGCATGCACGGAAGTGAAATTGCATAAGGGGACATATGCACATGTGCACGAAATGTCACAATGTTAATTGGTGGCAGTAAGTGGAACAGACCCTGATACAAATACAAGTTGTTTAATAGGACTGTTATCTCTAGCACACTTCAAAAGTTATGCATATTGTTAAGCTTTAAGAACAATGCAAACATGAGCCCTCCAGCACACGGATTACACCATTTCCTAGAAGTGAATCTCCTTAGTTAAGAGATGGAAATTAATCAGGTTTGGTGTACTGGTGAAAGCATCAGACTGGAAACTGGAGAACTGAGTTCTAAACCCACCTTTCGGCTGCTGAACTGACTCCTGTCCTCCAAATTAGCTATAAAACCAGTTTCAGAGTCCAGACTCGTCTGTTACTTAGGTTTGGGTCCTTAGATACCAGAAACCAGAGTCTGCGGAGAGGGGCGGCATACAAATCTAAATAAATAAATAAATAAATGAATGAATGAATGAATGAATGAATAAATAAATAAACAAACAGAGGAAGTCTTTCTCTCTTTTTTAATTTTTTTTTACATTTTTTTCTCCACAGTTTCCATACATATATATATATATATATATATATATATATATATATATATATATATATATATATATATATATATATATATATACACATAAACATTAGAATATATCAATAATATACACAATTATACATTTTCATCAATCATTCTTAAATCAATATCCTATTTTGCACCTGTTTTATATTACTGTTCATCAGTCTGCTGTTTTACATTTCTTTACACTCCCCTCACATCTCTTCCCTCTACCTTCTTACTACTTCTCTCCTCCTTCCTACTTCCCTCCACTCCTTCTCTTCCCTCTTTATCTTTCTACTTTCACTTTCTCCTTCTTTACCTTTCTCTGAGTGACTCTTATCCTAGTTCCTCTCATGTTTAACGGACTGATAACATGTTCCCATACATTTTTAAACTGTCGCTGTCTCTTCTAAATTTGTTATTTTTAATTATTTCTATACTTTCTATACTATATTCTTTATTTTGGGTATATGCTATTTATCTAATGCTGCCTTCTCAAAATCTAATTTTGTCATCTATTTTGTCATTTTCTATCCAATCATAAAGTTTCACCCATACTTTGTAATATTCTGTGTCTTCCTTCTCCGCACAGTCCAAAATTTTCTTAATCATTTCTCCTTCAGAAGGAATTTTTGTTGCTCTCCATTTTGAAAGCAGAAGTCTTTCTCACTGGTAATTCAACATTCTGAGTTTCCAAATTTTGGGAACTACCACAGGATTTCTTTATTCCATCAAGCTTGGAGATAGTAACAAGTCTTACTCTCTGAAATGGGATGAGGAACTCTACGTACCTTTCCAAGATTGTCTTTTGCATGTTTGGAGAATGTTATTTGCCAGCCTTAAGTTCTTGGAAGATGATGGGCAAAATAATTAGCCAATAGTAAAGACAAATAGCATGTCTGTTCAATAAATAGTAGGTTTTTTGCCTACTTTTCTTTGTAAGAACTAGCTTTAAAATGTATTACTGGTCTTCCTGTATTATAATCAGCCTTGAATATCTTTCTTCTATGTCTGAACCTATGAAGTATAAGGAAAGAAAATTCTTAACAGGCTAGAAGCATATTAGCAAACTAGAAACATAGGAGAAATAATTGACACATAGAAAAGGCAAACTTCAAGTGTATGGCATTCAGCAAATCTTTGAAAACTGTTATGGTTTTTTATTGATAATAATTCATTATTGGAACTATTGACAGTAGAAAGAGTAGGGAAGTAACTTGAAATTTGTTAACATGCATGCATCATCTATTACTTATGCATTTGTATGCCTTTATTTATAATATTCCGCTCCTTCTGAAATTTATAAATATTTGTGCACCCTTTTGTCTGCAGGAGCGCCTCCCACTGGGACTAGGACAACTCAATGCAGCCAACTTGGCACAGCCAACTCATAGCCAACTTGCTGTGGGACAACTTGCCAGAGGACAATTCACCAGCGGACAAGAATTACACTAATATCTGTACATGTGCAGAAGCATTTTTTTAAATACTGCGCATACACAATGCACATGGGCACGCACGGCGAGTCTCTGAGTGAACCAGCAGTAGCAGAATCTGGAACTCACACCTAGTTGGCCATGATGAGTTGTCAGTGGCCATTTGGCTGGGGTGAGTTGGCTACACTAAGTTGTCCCATTCTGCTTCCTACTATGCTCTGGAGCAGCGGTCTCCAACCTTGGCAATTTTAAGTCTTGTTGGACTTCAACTCCCAGAATTCCCCAGCCAGCTTTGAAGTCCACCAGGCTTAAAGTGGCCAAGATTGGAAAGCCCTGCTCTGGAAGGAATCCTACAGCGTGCAGTGCCAGCAATAAATACTGAAGCAAGTTGTGTTTGCTAGCTAAGGGTCCTGTGTTTTCATTTCACAGAAGCCAAATCTTTTTAAAAAGCAAATGGATAGAATAATGGCAACATTGAGTCTGACGTAAATCTGACAGCCAGTCTGGAATATATCCAATAGCCTTTTTTTAGGCGGAGTGCTTTACAAATAAAAATGATCTATCTTTAATAAGTCATGGGACTGTGGAGAAAGGCACAAGATACAAGAAGAGAGAGAAAGGAAGTACACCAAGAACTGTAAGAGAAATTAGTCAAACTAGAGCAAAGGTAGCTGCCCACTGGACAAATATAATCCATAATGTAAATCCTCAAGATAAGTAAGCCAGTGAACATGACTATGATTGTATTATGATTGAAATGAAGAAAGATAGTGTCAGAGTCTACTAATGCTCTGCTGAAAGTAAACATTGATTCACCTATGAAAAAGAATGCAATGCAGACTATTTGTGTGGATTGAATAAAAGCCCTGGTTTAACTTAGCCTTTCATCTCCACCTGATGTGCTAGAAATTTATTCCTGAATCCACAGGATCCTGGCCCAAGTGAAACATGAGAAACAATAATAACTTGGGCTAGTTCCAATGTAATGTGTCCCCCCTCCCCCATATACTAATTCTTACCAAATGGTAGATCTGGATCTTTCTAGCCCCATGAGTATATAGAGTGCCACCAGGTGCTTGCCAATATCCACCTTCTGCTTCTGCAATCAAAGCTAGGCAGTCAAAACCAGAAGCTTTGTAAGCTCTGATGTAGCTAGTGAACTGTGTTGAATGTAGGGAGCCATCAGATCTACAGGCTTACCCTAAGACTTATTTAAATACTTCCTTTCCAAATATAGCAAACACACGGAAAGAGAGAACAGAGCTGTGGCCATTACCCATGCTGGGATGCTAATACGCTACACCACAGTTGTACAGTGAGTGTCCTATGTACATTCAGTACTTCCAAATCAGTATAATTTTATCTCTGGGAAGAATGATAGATGCTGACTGGTAGTGAATTTTATCACCCACTGACTTTGATTTTTGCATGATGTACCAAGGAGCCATGATGCACCAGCTGGACCAAGGAAGGCAAATGTGATTTACTGCAAATTTATTAAATGTCCTATAAATGTAGAGTATATTAAGGGCGGTTGATATGATGACTCCTCCTGTATTAAATATTTTCCCCTTCTGTTTCTTAAAAATTGCTGTCGCCTCTAGCAACTGAATGAAATTATTTTCCTATGGAGAAGCAATAGGAACTTCAGAGTCTGCTCTTCCAACCTGGTATGCAGCACATATGCTTCCCAGCAGAAGGAGACCAAAGACTGCTAGAGCAGCCTGCTCATTCTCTCCTGAGATGAGATAGGATGCTTATTTTTGCTCTGGCCCTGAGCCAAAGCAGTGTGCTGGGTTTGTTCCCAAAAGGTTTGGGAGGGACGCAAAGAAAAGGGCATAACTTAGGGATGGCTGAATGCCTACTGAGCAGAGAGAGCTAGTAGCGGAGAGATTAGTGCTTATTAAATGGTAATGACTCCACAGTTGAGCAATAATGGGCAACAGACACTTCTGGGAATCTTAATAATCCATGCTTATTCAAAAGCTGCTGATTGCCAGACCAAATTATATTATTATTATTTATTATTATTATTATTTATTAGATTTGTATGCTGCCCCTCTCTGAGGACTCGGAGTGGCTCACAACAACGATAGATACAATAAAATACAAATCTGATGTAAACTATATTAAAAAACCCATTATTATTAAAAAATCCTAACAATTCTAAAAAAAATCATACCAATCTCATATGTTGAGTCAGGAAAGGTAAGGGGAGAAATCAATCCCCCCATGCTTGGTGGTATAGATGGGTCAGTGGAAGTGATGTGCCGGTGCCTGGAGGCTGTTCGGGTCTGGATGGGTGTCAACAAGCTCAAATTCAATCCAGACAAGATGGAGTGTCTGTGGATTTTACCTCCCAGGGACAATTCCATCGGTCCGTCCATTACCCTGGGGGGGAATTATTGACCCCCTCAGAGAGGGTTCACAACTTTGGTGTCCTCCTCAATCCACAGCTCACATTAGAGAAACACCTTTCAGCTGTGGCGAGGGGGGCGTTCGCCCAGGTTCGCCTGGTGCACTATTTGGACCAGGAGTCATTGCTCACGGCCGCTCATGCCCTTATCACCTCGAGGTTTGATTACTGCAATGCTCTCTACATGGGGCTACCTTTGAAAAGTGTTCAGAAACTCCAGATTGTGCAGAATGTGGCCGCGAGAGCTATCGTGGGGCTTCCTAGATTCGCCCACGTTTCTAAAACACTCTGTGGCCTGCACTAGCTGCCGATCAGTTTCCAGTCACAATTCAAAGTATTGGTAATGACCTTTAAAGCCCTACATAGCATTGGACCAGAATACCTCTGGAACCGCCTTCTACCGCACGAATCCCAGCGACCGATAAGGTCCCACAGAGTTGGCCTTCTCCGGGTCCCGTCGACCAAACAATGTCATTTGGTGGGCCCCAGGGGAAGAGACTTCTCTGTGGTGGCCCCGACCCTCTGGAATCAACTTCCCCTGGAGATTAGAACGGCCCCCACCCTCCTTGTCTTTCGCAAGTTACTTAAGACCCACCTATATCGCCAGGCATGGGGGAACTAAGACATCTTCCCGAGGCTTATTATATTTCATGCTTGATGTGTATGTGCTGTATGGTTTTTAGTGGTTGAGGTTTTTATATATTTTATTATTAGATTTGTTCCATTGTTATACTGTTTTTATTACTGTTGTGAGCCGCCCTGAGTCTTCGGAGAGGGACGGCATACAAATCTAATAAATTGAATTGAATTCAACAACTTATGGAAGGTAAGGAGGGTGGAGGCAATTGAAATCTCAGGGGGGAGTTGATTCCAGAGGGCCAGGGCCGCCACAGAGAAGGCTCTTCCCCTAGGTCCTGCCAGACGACATTGTTTAGTTGACGGAACCCGCAGAAGGCTGACTCTGTGGGACCTAATCAGCCGCTGGGATTTGTGCGGCAGAAGGCGGTCCCGTAGGTATTCTGGTCCAATGCCATGTAGGGCTTTATAGGTCATTATGGATCTGCAAGTCCATCTCAGGCCACACGTGCAAACCAGGGGTGGGTTCCAACTTACCTCGCTGCTGGTTCGCTCCCTCTCACACTGCATGGGCACGTGCATGTTTTCTGCATGCGCACATGCGCAGTAAGAAAAAATCTGGGGGGGATTCAAAAAAAGATGGTGACTGTATGCACAGTGCGGTAACTTGGCTTTTGCACATGCTCAGAAGGAAGGAAGGAAATAGATGGATGGATGGATGGATGGATGGATGGATGGATAGATAGATAGATAGATAGATAGATAGATAGATAGACAGACAGACAGACAGACAGACAGACAGACACATAGATAGAGGGAGGGAGGGAGGGGGGAGAGGGGGGAGAGATATATATACCATAGATCAGAGGTCCCCAACCTTTTTTGCACCAGGGACCAGCTTTAAGCTAGACCAGTTTCCACGGCCCGGTGGGGGGGGGGGGTGCTTTGGTCAAATGGGGGTGGGGTTAGGGAGGGGTGGAGCTTAGTGACGCAGCCCTCCACACTTCTCCACAGGGCGGGGAGAATCAGGAGGCTCCTTTGGCGGCTGGGAGCTGCCTGGCTTTGTGATTTTGGCTGGGGGGGGGGAGTTAGGAAGGTCCTACTTCTCCCCCCCCCAGCCAAAAATTCAAAGCCTATCTGCTGGATACGGGCGATGAGTGGGACAGAGCGGCGCGGAAGCCTCTTGCAGCAGCTGCCACAGCCACCGGCTTCGGCACCGCTCGTCCCGCTCATCGCCCGTATCCAGCAGATAGGCTTTGAGTTTTTGGCTGGGGGGGGGAGAAGTAGGACCTTCCTAAGTCCCCCCCCAGCCAAAAACTCAAAGCCTATCTGCTGGATACGGGCGATGAGTGGGACAGAGCGGCGCGGAAGCCTCTTGCAGCAGCTGCCACAGCCACCGGCTTCGGCGCCGCTCGTCCCGCTCATCGCCCGTATCCAGCACATAGGCTTTGAGTTTTTGGCTGGGGGGGGAGAAGTAGGACCTTCCTAAGTCCCCCCCCAGCCAAAATCACAAAGCCAGGCAGCCCCCAGCCGCCAAAGGAGCCTCCTGATTCTCCCCTTTGAATCCCGCCGGCCAAGAGCACTCGGGCAGCAGCTTCTGCCAGACACGGGGAATGAGCGGGACGAGCGGCGCCAAAGCCAGTGGCTGTGGCAGCTGCTGCAAGAGGCTTCCGCGCCGCTCTGTCCCACTCATCGCCCGTATCCAGCAGATAGGCTTTGAGTTTTTGGCTGGGGGGGGAGAAGTAGGACCTTCCTAACTCCCCCCCAGCCAAAATCACAAAGCCAGGCAGCCCCCAGCCGCCAAAGGAGCCTCCTGATTCTCCCCGCCCTGCCCGACGCCTCACCCTGTCCTGCATAATGTCCTCTGCCGGGAGGGCAGCGGCGCCGCGGACCGGCTGGAAAACCCCAACGGCCCGGTCCCGGTCCGCGGACCGGCGGTTGGGGACCTCTGCCATAGATAGATAGATGATAGATAGATAGATAGATAGATAGATAGATAGATAGATAGATAGATAGACAGACACATAGATAGAGGGAGGGAGGGAGGGGGGAGAGGGGGGAGACATATATATACGATAGATAGATAGATAGATAGATAGATAGATAGATAGATAGATAGATAGATAGACAGACAGACAGACAGACAGACAGACACATAGATGGAGGGAGGGAGGGAGGGGGGGAGAGATATATATACCATAGATGGATAGATAGATAGATAGATAGATAGATAGATAGATAGATAGATAGATAGATGATAGATAGATAGGCAGGCAGGCAGGCAGGCAGGCAGGCAGGCAGGCAGGCAGACAGACAGACAGACAGACAGACAGACAGACAGACAGACAGATAGATAGATAGATAGATATTTTAATATATATATATTTTTAAAGATGGTGGCGCCCATGGACCAGCGCCAACTGATCCAGTTTGGTGACATCATCATGACATCACCAGCAAGCTTCTACCAGTTCGGGCAAACCGGTCCAAACTGGGAGGAACCCACTCCTGATGCAAACAGGTTGTTGGGAACCCCTGCCTAACAAGAGGCTTCAACACTGAGCCAGAGGCTCAGTTTTCACCAAAGGGTTTCTGAGCTTTGATCAGTCATTTTTTTTTTAAACACAAGCTTGTCAAGGAAAACATAAAAATGATATTCAACCACATGAAATACTTCTGTCAGAACAAGGAGACCCCAAAACAGCAGTGCTGTAAATTAGGAATTGCCTTTTTATAACTGCATTTGCCTGAAAAGAGCATGATGATCTTGTATTGAAAACAATCTACCCTACCTTGTCAATTGTAGGATGATTTATTTATTTTATGGATTCGATTTTTATCCCGCCTTTCATTACAGTAAGCCCTCACCTATCGCTGGTGTTACGTTCCAGACCCGGCCGCGATAGGTGTAATCCGCGATGGGGAATTTATCGACTGATAGTACTTATTTAAGTATTTATATTGTAATTGTTTGGTAAGTTTTCATTGTTTTAAGTGTTTATAAACCCTTCCCACACAGTATTTATTTTAGATACAGTATTTAAATACAGTATTTACAATTTTAGATTTTTTTTTTAAAAAAAACCTGCTGATCAAGTTCCGCGGGCTGTTTAAATCTGCCGATCGACTTCCTCAGAAACCCGCGAACCAGCGAAGATCCGCGAATGATTTTTCTCATTAATATTTCTTGAAAACCCGCGATGAAGTGAAGCCGCAGTAGGTGAAGGGCAATATAGTGAGGGACTACTGTACATTGCAAGTAATGTATACAACAAGCATACAGCATATGATACTTGGCTTCTTTTCCCCACAACAACCCAGTAAGGTAGGTTGGGCTGAGAGAAAGTGACTGGCCCATAGTCACCCACCTCTCTTTCATTCCTCGGGACTAGAACTCACAGTCTCCTGGTTTCTAGGCCTTAAGCACTACATCAAACTGACTCTTGTAACACAGTGATTTTCAACCTTTTTTGAGCAGCGGCACATTTACAAAACCATGGGGCACATTGGGGGGGGGCGCTAAAAAAAGTTTGGACAAAAAAATTCTCTATTCCTCCCTTTTGCTCTACAGTATTTCTCTCTCCCTCTTTCTCTCCCTCTTTTTTTTCTCTCTCTCCATCCCTCTTTCTCTCTTGCTTCTTTCCTCTTTTTTGCTCTCTTTCTCTCTCCCTCCCTACTTCCCTCTATGTCTTTCTCTCTCCCACCTTCCCTCCCTCTCTTTCTCTCTCTCTCTCTTGCTTTCTTTCTCTCTCTTGCTCTCTCTCTTGCTTTCTTTCTCTCTTGTTCTCTTTCTGTCTTTCTTTCTTTCTCTCGCTTTCTTTCTCTCTCTTGCTTGCTTTCTCTCTTGTTTTCTTTTTCTCTCTTGCTCTTTCTCTCTCTCTTTCTCTTGTTTTCTTTATCTCTCTGAGCTTCACGGCACACCTGACCATGTCTCACGGCACACTAGTGTGCCACGGCACACTGGTTGAAAAACACTGTTGTAACACAATGAACAACAAGAGCAAATTCTGGAGGGAAAGAAATGAACTGATTTATAACTACCAATTAAAATCAATTGTCTGTAAAATGAGACCCCACTGATAATGTTGGTCTCCATCTGCACACACCAACCATTCTTCCTCTTGCACACAAAACACTCTTAGGGAGAAAGACAGAGAGGAGCAATTAATGTTTCCCTCACTCCTTGTAACAGAATCTATAGAAGTCCCCCAAATGGAGTTGGGGGTGAGAAGAAGGAAGGAGGAAATAAACAGAATGAAGATGAGGCCGGGGAGGTGGGGAGGGGAGAAAAACAAAGAGAGCGAAGCCCTGGGAAGCTTATTGCAGTGTGTTTTTAATGGTTATTACCCGCCACAAGAATTTCTGGATGGTGGGGAGGCTATAAATATTTTACATTTAGAAAAATGAAATAATCTTTCTCCTAGGCAATCATGTTTTTCCCAAAGGACTATTCATCTTCAAAGGCATCCCAGCTTTCCCACTGCAGTGTCTGCAGTCACCTGCACCTCTGGTTGCCTATTTGTTTCCTGGTCTTCTAATCTTTTTCAGAGAATGCAAAATGACCTCCCAGCAACCAGGGTTGTTGTTTAGGATTATAATTAGAGACTTTTTTCTCTCTCAAGGGGCTTAACCAAAAATCACTAGAGCTCACTTTCACCCTTCCTAGATCATTGTGTAAGTTGGCTAGGAAGTGTCTCTTTGTAAAATGTCTGAGGGCAAAAATAGAGGTTTCCCATATGTACCTCAAATCTCTGCATGAACCTTAATCTTCTGCTTAACTATCTGGAATAGCAATTTTGCCTTAGTTCATTTCCTCAGTAGCAACTTATACCATAGAGTCTTCCAGAGACATCCAACCATTGTTGTGCCAAACTAAGGGGCGAGTACAAGTGCACCAGAGTGCCTTCCTATTGCTCTCCTATATCTCCTATACCTTTCTTCTATTCCTATATCTCTTCTTCTATTCTTTCATTGATATGTTCTATTACTATATCTTATTTTCTATTCTTTCATAGATATATTTCACTATGAGTATCTCCTCTATAACCTTAATCATGTATTTTACTATGTGTATATAGATATATACCCACTAAAACCCTCATTGTGTATTGGACAAAATAAATAAATAAAATAAATAAATAGATTAAAAGATAGATTTTTAAGCACCGGAGCCCTGCAGAAGACATAGCCTCCCATCCCCTGTCCTATTGTCTCTCCTATATCTCCTGTATCATATCTACTATTCATCTATTCTATTCTTATATTACTCTCATAATATCCTTCTGTTCTCTAATTCAGCGTTTCCCAACCGGTGTGCCGCGGCACAGTAGTGTGCCGCGAGACACGGTCAGGTGTGCCGCAGGAAGCTCCAGGTGGGCGGGGCACTGCCAGTGCCGGACCGCCAGTGCCTCCAACCTGGAGCTCCCACTCGGAACTGTCCCCCGGCTACTGCCCGATGCAGCTGTTTCCGGCTGGGCACCAAAGAAGGAAGGCGGGAAAAAGGAGGCAGGGGCGGGGAGGTCCGGCAGTAGGAGTAAAGGGAGCCGCGGCCGCCCCTGCCTCCCCACGGTGCCTCTGGCCAAACGCGCCCCTGGCTTCTCTGCCCTGCCCCATTGCCCGTCCGATCCGCCCACTCTCCTCCTCCTCCTCCGCCGCCTCCTGTATTGGGGCATGATCCGCCCCCTCTCCTTCGCTGCCGGAGAGAGAATGGAGGGCGCCGTTGTCTTCGCCTCCGCCCGCCGGCTCCCCTCGCCCTCCCAGACGTCCCCAGCGCCCGGCCGCGCGCCGCCTCCCGTTAGCCCGGCCGACCTTTCCCTGCTGCCATTTTCATGGCGCTCGCTCGCTTCTCCGGTCAGCAAAGCCATCTGCCCAGGAAAGCGCCGCGCCGCGCTTGCTGGCCGGAAAATCGAGCGATCTGGGAGTCCGGGACTGTGTGGCTTTGCGCCATGAAGAGAAAACGGCAGCAGGGAAAGGTCAGCCGGGCTAACGGGAGGCGGCGCGTGGCCGGGCGCTGGGAACGTCTGGGAGGGCGAGGAGGCTGATGGCTGCTGTTGCCTCTTAGCTGCAGAGCCGGCGGGCGGAGGCGAAGACAACGGCGCCCTCCATTCTCTCTCCAGCTCTCTCTCTCTCTCTCTTTCTTTTTCTCTCTGTTGCCGGCATGGTGAAAGAGAGAGAAAGAGAGAGAGAGAAAAAGGAGGGGAGAGAGAATGAGAGAAAGAGAGAAAGAGAAAGAGAGGGAAAGAAAGCAAGAGAGAGAAAGAGAGGGGGGAAGGAGGGAGAGGGAAAGACATGGAGGGAGGGAAGGAGGGAGAGAGAAAGAGCAAAAAAGAGGAAGAAAGAAAGAGGGATGGAGAGAGAGAAAGAAGGGAAGGAAGAGAGAGAAAGAGGGAGGGAGAAATAGAGTGAAATGGAGGAAGAGAATTTTTTTTGTCCAAACTTTTCTTTAGCCCCGCCCCCCGCCCCCCTTCAGTGTTCCCCAGAATTTTGAAAATATGAATAATGTGCCGCGGCTCAAAAAAGGTTGGGAAACACTGCTCTAATTGATATATTCTCTTCCTAAACTTTCACTTCTATTTGTTCTCTAATATATTTTACTCGAGTATAACCTCTATAGCCTTCATTGTGTATTATTGTGCATGGGACAAAATAAATAAATAAATAAAAACAAATAACAGTCATGAAGACAGGCTCTATACCATTTCAATGATGGCTGGGTGATGCCAGGATAATGCTTTAGACCACTGAAAGGGCAATGTTCTTCAAGTGACTCAGAGATAATCAAAGTGATTATTGTGTGGGTAGAGGCTTTACAAACATCTGTGGAGCCAAGCCTTTATTTGTTGACCACACAATTAAGAATGTAATTATTGGCATATTTGAAATCTGCCTATATCTGAGGCCAGCAAAGAGGGGGAAATATTTTCAAAGGAGTAAGCTCAGGCACAAATCAACTTAGAGATTCTCTTATAAATGATAGAAAAGAGGAAACAACAAGTGGAAATAAATAAACAGAAGATTGATCTTCATCTCCACGTAATAGATCTGATGGAGCACACCTTCTCACATATGTAAGAAGAGAACCTGTGGTCTAGAGGTTAAAGCTATTGCCTTACAAGCAGGCTCTCCATGTTCAAATCCCGGTAAGAGTATGGCTAGCTGATGAGAGCAAAATAGCTTGAAATAGATCTATACTTCCTTTTCATTATCAGCAAAAATATGTATATTAATGTATTTGTGTGTGTGTGTAACATATTTTTGCTGAATTGAATGAAGGGAGACTAGTATAGATCTGTGGGTGGGTGTATAAACACACACACACACACACACACTTTATTTATTTGTTTGTTTGTTTATTTATTTATTTAATTTATTTATTAGATTTGTATGCCCCCCCTCCGTAGACACCCTTTGTGCATGTAGTGTGTTGCACACTCTGTTAAACCATAATCTAGACCCTTGTTTTGGTTTAACAGATTGATTGAATAAACTGCAAGTAAACAAATTGTCTAGTTCAGGGGTAGGCAAAGTTGATTCTTCTATAACAGAGGTCCCCAACCGCCGGTCCGCGGACCGGCACCGGGCCGTTGGGGGTTTTCAGCCGGTCCGCGGCGCCAGGGCCCTCTCGGCCTTTCCGCACCACCAGCCGCGCTCCCCCCGCCAGCCAGCCAAGCCCCGCGCCCGCCGGAACCGGCTCCTCGCTCTCCCCCCGCCGCCCGCCGCGTTTGCAGGAGGTGGGGAGGGTCGGGCGGCCCGCCAAGGCCAGGAGGGACGCCGCTGCCCCCCCTTCCCTCTCTCCGCCCACCGCTGTGCCTCCTTGACGCCGAGAGGAAATGCCGGCAAAGGCTTTTCTCAGCGGAGGTCTTCAATGTCGGGGGCGCACGGGCGGTTGCACGCGCTCCCTATCTCCCTGCTAGCCCACTCGGAGTATTCAAAATAAGAAAAACCTTTGCCGGCGAAGGCTTTTCTTATTTTGAATATTCCGAGTGGGCTAGCAGGGAGATAGGGAGCGCGTGCAACCGCCTGTGCGCCCCCGACATTGAATATCACCTTCGCCGGCCCCACCTCTCCTGCAAACCCCCTTGCTGAGAGCCCGGGGCGAAAGTGCTCTCGCAAAGGTGAGGCGGGCAGGGCGTGCGCGCGTCACCGCTGAGAAGAACGGAGAACGAGAGTGAGTGATAGCAACAGACAGCAAGATAGAGAGAAAGTGAGAAAGAGAGAGTGAGAGAAAGGGGGGGAGAAAGAGATAGCAAGAGAGAGAACAAGAGAGAGAAAGAGCGTGAGAAAGAAAACAAGAAAGAGTGAGAGAGAGAGAAAGCAAAAGAGACAGAAAGAAAACAAGACAGAGAAAGTGAGAAGAAGAGAGAGAAAGAGGGGGAGAGAGAGAGAAAGAGAGGGAGAGGGAGAAAGAGAGAGGGAGAGGGGGGAGAGATAGCAAGAGAGGGAGAGAGAGAAAGAGAGAGGGAAAGGGGAGAGAGGGGGGAGAGAAAGAGAGAGGGAGAGAGAGAGGAGATAAAGGAAGAGGAGAGAGAGAAAGGAAGAGAAAGAAAGAAAGAGGGATAGAAAGAGAGAGAGAGTGAGAGATGCTCAGTGAGCCTTTCTTTGAAGTTGCCTTTCTTTCTTTCTTTCTTTCTTTCTTTCTCTTTCTTTCTTTCTTTCTTGCTCTTTTTCTTTCTCTCTTTTACCTTCCCTTCCTCTATTTCTTCTTTTCTTTCTCCTTCCTACCTTCTTCCCTTACTCTCCCCTTTCATAAGTTTCCTTGCTTCCTTCCTCTGTTCCTGTCCCTTCCCCCCTTCTTTCTTTCTTTCTTTCCTTCCTTCCTTTCCTCCCTCCATTTCTTGCTTTCCTTTTCCTTCCTCCCTTCTTTCCTCCCTCATTCCCTTTTTTCACTCATTCCTCTCTTACTCTCCCCTTTCACACCTTTCCTTGCTTCCTTTGCACCCTTCTTCTGTTCCTGTCCCTTCCCTCTTTCCTTCCTTCCTTCCCACCCTCCGTCCATTCATTCACCCATTCCTCTCTTGATCGCCCCTTTTACGGCGCCACTGACAGCTAGCTCCCCCCCCCCCACCGGGCCATGGAAAACTGGTCTAGCTTAAAGCCGGTCCCTGGTGCAAAAAAGGTTGGGGACCTCTGTTCTATAACATGTGGATTTCAACTCCCAGAATTCTTGAGTTAGCATGATTGGCTCAGGAATTCTGGGAGCTGAAGTCCACAAGTCATAGAAGAGCCAACTTTGCCTTCCTCTGGTCTAGTTCATGGGTATCAAACTCACCATATTATGTTGTCATCACATAATGTTTTGTGATGGTTTTCTTATTCATGGAGCTGGGGTGGGCATTGTTTGTTTGTGACACATCCAGCCCACATCCCTGCTTTAGTTGGTTGAACCAAGTTGGGGGGGAGGGGGGGGAGGGAGGGAGGGGGGAGGGAGGGAGGGAGAGAGAGAGAGAGAGAGAGAGAGAGAGATCATACAGTACCAACCAAATAACCTCTTATGTCCTGAATGGTAGGAGTTAGAACTGCATCTAGTAAAACTTTACATATGGATTAGAAGCTTGAAGCAGTTAAAGGAACAAAACCAAATTTACACTTTTGGATGTGTTTTCTGTAATCCAGATTCCCTACTCCATCAAAATCAGATTAAAAAACTATCATACCATTCAGTGTTGACAATAGGGCTTTAAAGTACTGAAGTCTGTAAGCAATTTCTGACTGAAAAGTCATTCCATTAACCAAACAATCCTAAAGCAAAGCAAACTTGTTTTCGCCATCATTTTGTAAAACATGCAGTTGTAATTATCCTGCTACAATTTAATTTACCATTCTCCAAAGAGATGCTCAACATCCACTTCTTGGCCACGGGAACTGTAAGAGGTGGCTGAGGAGATTCTAGAAAAACTTTGACATGGGGGAGGGATCAGGGTTTTTTAAGGATTTTTTTTTAGACAATAGCTAATTCATAACTGTTGGCTTAAAATAAGAATCATTTAAAGACTTCATTCACTGAGATTCTCCATATTCTATGGCCACCTCAACATGTAGGTTGGTTTCTCCTGAAAAAGCCACACAGTTTCAATTGTTGTGTCATTTAGAGAAACCTTTAAAATGTCTCAGTAGGCTCTGGGCAAGGTGATTTTGACCCCATATTGTTACTGGGATTTTATTCCTTCATCCTTTGTTTTTCCTTCCTGGAGATGGACATGCATACACTACAATCAACTTTTTGTTACTCTTTTGTATTTATTTCTATTGATTTAATATTTGCATATCATTTAAAGCTGCAGGGACAGTTGAAGTGGTTTATGAATTGAATGCTTAAACATGGTTAGCCCTTTATTGTGCTTGGAGGAACAGTCATGACTGCAATGAGGAGTTCTGGTCTTCCCCATAGGTAGGTTTATTTATTTATTTATTAGATTTGTATGCCGCCCCTCTCCGTAGACTCGGGGCGGCTCACAGCATACAATGAAACAATTCATAACAAATCTAATAAATTTAAAAAACTTTTTAAAACCCCATTATTAAAACAGACATACACACAAGCATACCATACATAAATTGTATGGGCCCGGGGGGGGGGTGTGCCTCAATTCCCCCATGCCTGACGGCAGAGGTGGATTTTAAGGAGTTTACGAAAGGCAAGGAGGGTGGGGGCAGTTCTAATCTCCGGAGGGAGCTGGTTCCAGAGAGTCGGGGCCACCACAGAGAAGGCTCTTCCCCTGGGACCTGCCAGACGACATTGTTTAATCAACGGGACCCGGAGAAGACCAACTCCGTGGGACCTAGTCAGTTGCTGGGATTCGTGCGGCAGAAGGCGGTCCCGGAGATATTCTGGTCCGATGCCATGAAGGGCTTTATAAGTCAAAAACAACACTTTGAATTGTGACCGGAAATTGATTGGCAACCAATGCAGACTGCGGAGTGTTGGTGTAACATGGGCATATTTAGGGAAGCCCATGATTGCTCTTGAAGCTGCATTCTGCACGATCTGAAGTTTCTGAACACTTTTCAAAGGTAGCCCCATGTAGAGAGCATTACAGTAGTCGAATCCGAGGTGATGAGGACATGAGTGACTGTGAGCAGTGAATCCCGATCCAGATAGGGCCGCAACTGGTGCACCAGGTGAACCTGGGCAAACGTCCCCCTCACCACAGCTGAAAGATGGTTCTCTAATGTGAGCTGTGGATTGAGGAGGAGGCCCAAGTTGCGTACCCTCTCTGAGGGGGTCAATAACCCCTCCCCCGGTTATGCATGGACAGATGGAATTGTCCTTGGGAGGCAGAACCCACAGCCACTCCATTTTATCCGGGTTGAGTTTGAGTCTGTTGACACCCATCCAGACCCCAACAGCCTCCAGGCACCGGCACATCACTTCTACTCCTTCGTTGACTGGACATGGTTATCAGCAGTCTTATTCTTCCTCAGAAAAATGGGTCTGCCAGGACTGCTTCTGCTGAATCCTGAAAAGCTTATATTGTCAGCTGAAACAAGGGTGGCCATCAGGGAGGTCAAACTCGTGGCAGGAGGTCTGGAAGCATCATGCACCGGCCATGCCCATGTCCGGCATATTGAAGGGGGGGGAAGTCATGATATGTCAAGTGATGATGTAAGTTTGACATCATGTTCTACAGGAAGCCCCCAAAGTGTGATGCCAATGTAGGGAACAGGATAGCCAAGAATATAGACTTGGGTATTGATATACTGTAGATAAAACACAATTTGGTCTAAAGGTTAGGTATTGGGCTAAGAGTAGGGAAACTTAAATTCTTGTTCTCCTTTTGCCATGAAGCAAATGGGTAATATGGGGCCAGACATTGTTTCTCCCTCCTCCCCATCCCATATAGTTGTGGGAGCATTACATATAAATGTACCCCGGGCCGTTTCATTTTATGTATGGTTTGTTTGGGATGCATGACTGTTTTTTTATAATAAGGGTTTTAAACTTTTTTTAAAAATCATTAGATTTGTACTATGTATTGTTATTGTAAGCCGCTCCGGGTCTCCGGAGAGGGGCGACATGCAAATCAAATCAACAATAACAATAACAATAACAATAACAATAACAATAACAATAACAATAACAATAACAATAACAATAACAATAACAATAACAATAACAATAACAATAACAATAACAATAACAATAACAATAACAATAACAATAACAATAACAATAACAATAACAATAACAAATCTTGAATTTTATAATTTAAATGTAGGATATAAATCTAACAGCAGCTAAACTATACTGCTCAAAAAAAATAAAGGGAACAGTCAAATAACACACCCTAGATCTGAATGAATGAAATATTCTCATTGAATACTTTGTTCTATACAAAGTCGAATGTGCACAACAGCATGTGAAATGGATTGTCAATCGGTGTTGCGTCCTATGTGGACAGTTTGATTTCACAGAAGTTTGATTTACTTGGAGTTACATTGTGCTGTTTAAGTGTTCCCTTTATTTATTTTTTGAGCAGTGTACTTTAGTAGTAGTGCAAAAATATAGAGAACCATTGGACAGTAGCAAAGTATTTAATTTTTCTGTGTCTTTTGGCTGTCATGTAATAGCCATGTAGATTTTTGCAGCCTGACTGTGACAGGCCTACCTATTGACTGCCTGTCAGAAAGGAAGCCTTCTCTATCTGTGACTCAAAGAGCAGCTGCTTTCCATGTCATGAGTCTTCCCCCACTGACTGCTTTCCTTCTCTTTCGGCTATAAAAGTCAGCCTCTGAAGCAAATCCTCCCACCTACCCCTTCTCAACACCCTCCCCAAGAGACAGATTTAGAATCCTGTTATTAACAGTGGTGAGTAAGACTGGGACACCCCCCAGATGCCGATGATGGATTGGTTATTTTACTCTACCAATCACATCCCTGGTCCCTGCTTTCTCAACAGAGAGAGAGGAAAATTCCTCTCAGACTTTTGAAACTGACCACATGAGCCCTGCCAGGAGGAAGAGATGGTAGCCAGAGCAGAAGTGTGTGTGATGGAAGATGTCTGCATTTGACAAGTTCAAGACATAGCGATATGATGTAAGGAAAGTTGCTGCGGTTGGACTATTGCTCAGCTAGAGCTTTAGACATTATGCTGGATATAATAGCATGCCCATGGTTTAAAAGAAGTTTAATGGAGGGCCAATACAGTGTAGGATTCAATTAGGAGAACCAGGTTTGTTTTCCACCAAGGGTGGGCAGCTGGAGATTTGCAGGAGTTTGGGAGAACCTCTAGCTAAGATCCTGTGCTGTTCAGAAGACCCACAAATCATACTCCTGGCTGATTCTACTCACCCCACCCTGCCCCTCTCAGGAGTCCACATATGGCCCACTTTGTATGCAGGCAGGGCTGGGCTACTGCCCAGACGGGGGGGACGGGACGCAATGGGGTCACGGAAATGGAGCTCCACCCCAGAGCACCCATTTTGCACTGAAAGATGTTGAAAGAAAATGCAGGGTGTCCTGCATAAGCCACGCCCACAGTGTGGTAGTAAAAACTTTGGTAGCCCTTCACTGGATGCAGGTAAGTGCAAAGCATTCACAGAAGTTCAGAAAAGGTGCAAAATAGGCCTACTGGAAGTTCGAGAAAAAGCCCATTTGCAGCCTCCAGAGGGCCTGCGTTTTCGCCCATCTGGAGGCTCAAAGAAAACCTCTGGAGCCCAGGGAGGGCAAAAATGCCCTGCTGCAGGAGGCCAACTAGCCACGCCCACCATGGCCATGCCCACCCAGCAACCAGGCAGAGAACCCCTTGCTAAAATTTTTGAAGGCCACCTGTTATGTTTGCAAGTTGTTAAAATAAATGTGATCGCTGATTGGAGCAGGCGCGACCAATGAGAGGCCCACAAGCGCAACCAATAGGAAGCCTCGGCGCAAAGCCTGAAACATTGTCACCAATCCCCAGCGCTGGTAACAAAGTATAAAAGGTGCGGCTTTGGCTGCTTTTTCTTTAAGTCACTACCTGCCTGCGAGCTGGTCACTTTTAATGTTCCTGATTGCTAAATAAAGAGCTGTTACCCTCTTCCTCGGCCTCCAGCCTCTGATTTAACACCACCCCTGTTTTCAGCTATGGGAATTCAGTTGGATAAGGCCCAACTCCCATTTTAATTCTCTTATAAGGTTGTTATGGGGTAAAATTAGAGAAGGAAGTATTACGTACCACAGTCAATTTCTGAAGCAGGTCAGGGCCGCACTGAGGGGGGAGGAGGCTGGGTTTACTCTCCACTGGGGATCACTTACAGACCCAACTGATTTTAATGGGGCAGAGAAAATGGTTTCATCCCCACACTGCCACCTCCATATTTGCCTCATAATCAGCCAGGCAGTGGCCATACCTTCTGGGAAAAGAATGTTTCATTGAAGACCAAGGGGCAAGATAAAAACAGAACATTAGCATAGTGTGCTAGAGAGGGTAGAAAGAAAGAGCACCGCCTCCCATCTCTTTGCCTTTAGATCATCTCCTAGAATCCCAAGTGACATTGTTTCAGTGGTTGCCTGTGGCCTTCGTGACAGCCTCCTGCGCATCTGTCTTTTTAGGAAACTTTTTTTAACTCATTCCCATGGACCCTGTCTTAGATTTCATTTCATCTTTTCCTTTAGGGTTTCTCTCTTCCTCTTCAGCACTAGCGTTGTTTGGTCACGTTGGAGAAAAGCTGATTCCTGAAAAGAAACAACAGGCAAAGAAGGACAAATGGATAAGGTGTCTCTGACTGATAAGCTTTCCAAAAGCTCTTGTTGGACTTCCAAACAGGGTTTTCATTACAGAGGAGAGGATACAGTGGCCTTCTAGCTTTTAGGTAGAGTCTAAGTTATCACATACAAACCCCCCACACACACACACAATCTGTTTTTATCGGGGCAGGCAATTCACACAGAATATGAAATCTTTCAGTACAGGATTTTTTCATTTCCCAATACTTGAAATGAGAAAACACAATTCACCTTTTGGAGCACTGGAAGTGTTTTTCAGTTGGAAGATTCAATGTTACATTTCCATTGAGATTGTAAGTGGTGGCAGTAAAGCAGAAAAAGGGGAAAGAAAGATTGAGCTTGTTAAACTAAACAGCAGGATGCAGGCAATAGAGATATTAGGGAAATAGAAGACCAGATTTTTTAGAAAGAGTTATGCTAACTCTTGCTAGGACTGCTGGCTCCAGATTATAATTTAATAATTCTCAGAGCTACAGGTCAAGTAGTTGGAGGAAGGATAAAAGAAGCTACCTGTGGTTAGGATGCAGAGAGCTCAGAAGCATATATAAGACCCCGATGTTGGATGCGGTGAAGCAAAAGTGGTGGTGGTGGGACAGAAAGAAAAAATGGATAATATTTACAACTGGCAGGGGCAGGGAGCTAGCCCTCTCATGTCAAGAAGACTACTCATGAGTCAGAGACTTTATGTGATGAATTCCAGAGCATCATGTCACAGCTCAGCCAATATAGAGTGTGTAGAAACAAATCAAGTTTCATCAGCGAGATGATCACACAAAGGACTCCAATTCGGGAAAGGCAGGGATGGATGGAGAGGAGAAAAATAAACTGAAGACCCATCAAGGCAGAAGGCAACTAGGCCAGAGGTGGGTTGCTCCTGGTTCGGGCTGATTCTATAGAACCGCTAGCGGGAATTTCCCTCCACTTGCCAAACTGGGGAGTGATCGTCAGCTGGCCACGCCCCCGAACCGGCTCCGCCTATGGTGCCGCCATTTTGTTCTTTGCTTCTGCGTGTGTGTAGAAGCCGGGTTTTCATTACTGCAAATGTATGCGCCCGCCCATGCACTATAGGAGGAAGCAAACCAGTGGTGAGGTAAGTTGCAACCAGTGATGGGCTACCAAAATTTTTACTACCACACCATGGGCGTGGCTTATGCATTTTATTTCAACATCTTTCAATGCAAATTGGGTGCTCTGGAGTGGAACTCCAAATTTTGCTACTGAAACTGCATTCCTGACCATTCCTGTAGGAGCCCATCACTGGTTACAACCCACCCCTTAACTAGACCCAAGATGGTGAACCTGTGGCACGTGTCTCTGCTGCGTGTGCACAGAGAGCCGAGTGCATGTGGGAGGCTGTGCACACATGCAGGAGATGTGCTTGCATGCACAGGGGCAGGGGAACATGCAGGCCATACATGCATGTACGGGAAGAGGGGCACATACAGGGGGTGCTAGCATTGCATTTTGAAGGTTTGGGCATGCACACACACACATTCATGCATGTGCTTTGGACATGCAGTCCGGAAAAGGTTAGGCATCAGTGAACTAGACAATTTCATGAGACTCTAGCCAAACCTAACTAGAATGTGGTTACTTGTATGAGTTCATTATCTATGAGTGCCCCAAAAGTATAACTCCGGCCAATGTTATGGGTGGCTAGGCCCAGTTGAGATGAATGTGGATGATTGGGTTAGGATAAATGGAGTTTTATTTTATTTTTTTATTTTTTTATTTTTATATTTTAATATTAGATTTCTATACACTTGTACTGTATTCATTATGTTGTACGCCTCCCTGAGTTGGTTGAGAAGGGTGGTATACAAGTCAAACAAACAAACAAGCAAGCAAGCAAACAAACAAACAAACAAACAAACAAACCTCTCAATAGTTTAAAGTGCCCATTTACCAATGCATTATACTGTACTTTTCACATGTTTGTATGCTGGTGTGTGTGTTGTTGGTTTTTTTAACAATAAGGAAAAATTACAGAAATTCACCATTAGAGGTGGGAGATTCTTGTTTCTATTGGAACCCCAGAAGGGAGGGAAATTCCTTTATTACTCCTCATGTTGGTGGAATATTTGGCAGCAGGTTTCAAGGTGGCTCCCCCCAGCCAAAAAAAGGCAATGGACTGCTTTTTTTTCTCCTTAAGGCATAACAGTCTAGTTGGCTTTGACAAAAAGAAAAAAAAGAAAGCATCTCTCAGACAACTGACCTGGATGACTGAGAATCTCCATTGACATTTGGCAGCAGGCTTTGATGAGTCTAAATTCTATTAGAAGTGAAAGAGATTCCACTTAAGAAATGTCTGAGAAAGAAGCTGTCATGCGGAGGACTGGACCATTGTTCAAGCATATGGCAGAATGATAAAAATGCAACTAGAATCCACTCCATTCTTTTAAAAAAATAATTCTCACCTTCAACTTGTTGCATTCTTGCTGGCCTAATGCAGGAATTAATTCATTGTAGATTCATTCATTAATTCATTGTGGATTCGTTCCATTTCTATCTGTTCATGAAAGCTCTTCTTCCAACATGGCATTTTGGAAACCTCTCCCAGTTTCTAATTTATTGTTAGCACTATCCAGAGCATAAACAGGAGAGAAGTGGGAGAGAATTCTCCATCCAGGTATTCTTCTCATTTGTACTTTCTAGCCAGCTTTCTGTGGGAGGGAATCTCTGTCAGCTTCACACAGCTAGTGAAAAAGAGCTCCTAACCCCCCTCCTGTTTTTCTGCAGAGCTCCTGCTTTTTCATAGCTCTTCTGTTCTTCAGCTTCTGCCATTCTGCGTCTTCATGTTTATTATGTTGCCTTCTGATCTTCCTATTCCTAGGGCAGTAGGCTAAGTAAGGATCTTTCAACCCAAACCTTTGAAATCTAGGGGTGAGGTGGGAGAGCTTATCTCACATGCCACGCGAAAGGCATTGTGGCAGATATACTTGGATAGCAAAAACACATCTTGTGCCAGATGAGTTCAGTTCAGGTTCAGTTCTGGCTCTCAAAATAATATTAAATGTTTTTTTAAAAAAATGGATTCAAAACAAGTTCCCAATCTATTATGCTTTCAAATTCAGAGTCTTCGGAGAGGGGCGGCATACAAATCTAATAAATTATGTCAGTACAACACAGCAAACAAGATCACTATGCTGGATTTTGTATTTCATCACCAGTCGGGCCCTTCCCAAGCACCTAGGACTGCGTGATGTAGCGGCGAATTATGTTTGCCGATCCCAGTAAAACGGCCTTTTGCAATTGACAGATGGAGATTTTGTCAATTCCGATGGTTTTCAAATGTCCACTGAGATCCTTTGGCACTGCGCCCAGTGTGCCAAGTACCACTGGGATCACTTTCACTGGCTTATGCCAGAGTCGTTGCAGCTCGATTTTTAGATCTTCTAATTTCACTAATTTCTGTAGCCGCTTCTCCTCAATTCTGCTGTCCCCTGGGATTGCAATGTCGATGATCCATACTTTCTCTTTCTCCACAATCAGGATGTCTGGTGTGTTATGCTTCAGAATTCGGTCAGTCTCAAGTCGGAAGTCCCACAGCAGTTTTGCTTGCTCATTTTCGACCACTTTTTCGGGCTTATGATCCCACCAGTTCTTTGCCACTGGTAGTTCCAGCACAAGTTCCAGTGGATCATCTGTGCCACATCTTTTTTATATTATTATTATTATTATTATTATTATTATTATTATTATTATTATTATTATTATTATTATTATGAATCTCAAGCAAAACCCCCCTGTGGTTCTCTGGGACTTTGCTTGTTCTATCCTTCCTATCTTTGAGCCAAACACCCCATGTCAGGAATAAACCTTGAAGGGATTGACAGTCCCGCCTTTGAATGAAATGCCTTGAAATATTTCCCAGTTTAGGTAAATGGAAGCAAAATGAATAGAGAAGAAGTGTCATAGAATTGACACATTGTGCTGCTTAGTTTAGGCAATCTTCCTATAAGCAACAGCCCGCAAAAGAACAGTTTCCATCACCACATCTCATTAAAGCTATTACTACCTACCCATCATCCCCCCGGGGGACAGTTTCACATCTAGCATTCCTATGATTTTGACAGATGTATTTTGATGTATTAAAAATGAGTAGTTTTATACATTTCTGAATCAAGATGGAAACCCTTCTTAGCATTTCTCTGATTAATAACTTAATACTGAAATCAGGCTCCTTCTGATCCCATCTCCTTTGCCCCTTCTTTTTATCCCTTTTGGTCTTCCCAACAGGCAAATATAATACTGATCACATTGCTGCATCAAAGAAGATGGTTATATTATGTGAAAATTGGAAAGTTGGAAGGGAGCACAAGGCTCATCTGGTTCATTGCTTCTCAACCTCAGTAACTTCATGATGTATAGATCTCATCTCCCAGCAAGCTGGGTTGGGGGATTCTGGAAGTTGATCTTCTAATCTAGACCAATGCTCTGTAATGTGCAGAAAATGAATTGATTGATTTTCAAGAAACGGCTATCTCAGAAAGTGGCTATTCAGCTTTTCCCAAAAAATTACTTTGAGTAGAACATTCCACTTTTCTACAGATCTTAGTTTCAGCTAATATTTCCTTATACCTGTATTTAAAAATATTATTAGATCCCTACTTGTTCCTATTATCTCAAGTCCTAACTTTTGTTTGTCATAGAATAGCAATAACACTTAGACTTATATACAACTTTACAGTGCTTTATAGCCCCCCCTAAGCAGTTTACAGAGTCAGCATATTGGCCCCTAATAATCTGGATCCTCATTTTACCCACCTTGAAAGGATGGAAAGCTAAGTCAACCTTCAGCCTGGTGAGATTTGAACTGTCAAATTGCAGTCAGACAGCCGTCAGCAGAAATAGCCTTCAGTACTGCATGCTAACCACAGCGTCATCGTGGTGTAGAGAGGGTTCTTGATTATTTTCCCTGTAGCTTTGCTTTATGTACAGCTATCATGTCTCTCCTTACTCTTCTTTTCTCCAGACCTGGGAAGAGATAGTTGTTAACAGTTTAGACTCAGATTCAAAGGTGATCAATCATTTTGTTATTTCTGGGTTTAACTCTCAGTCAGGCACAACTGCAGAAAATATGCACAGGTGCAGCACTGAAATGCATTGAGCATCTTTTTTTTTTACCTATGAAATTTCATTGATGGGCATGAGAAATAAGAAGTTAAAGTCTTTTTGGAAGCCAAGGACTAACTGACCTGCTTTTGTGAGCAACAACCCACCTCATCAGTTGCATGCATGCACATGGTATACAGAGGAAATATAAATTCAGGAGCTAAATGTTAACATAAATTACAGCCTGTGGCAATTCAGATAGCTTAAATGTATGCAAAGTGCCCTTTGCAGGAGCTGTAAAAGGTGATAACACCATGCCTCAATGTTGCTGAGTAAAATAACACCTGTACCACGAGAGGAAACAAAGAATTTACATCCAGGAACAAACCAGTGAAGACTAGTGGAAGGCTAGTGTGTGTGAGTGGGGGGGGGGGATGTTTGTAAATGTGATGCTCAAAAAGGAGAAATCTGAAAAAGAAACTATTGGCTGTACTGGGACGATGAGAGGTCTATAAATCCAGAAAAAAAATAGCTGGCTTTGGTGAAAAGAAAGAAAAGTTCTTTTATTGCAGTAGTACATACAGAGAACAGGAAAAAATATTGAACGCAATCAACAAAAGGCCAAAGTGGTAAAAATATCAAGTTTTATGACAGAAAATAAGAGCTAGGAAGGAAGTTGCAGAAAGAGTGCTAATTAGTCAATATTTACATTACCCTCACTTCAGATTACTTTTTAGGTCAACCTCAGTACCTCAGAATGAACAGTTGTAAATTTACAAAGTTAAATGAATTAACACATCTAAAAACATCATGACAGTTTCTATTCTGTAGGAGATGTGAGAAAATGCCCTTCCACAGAAGGTAATGAAGTACTGTTTTTTTAAATTCTAATGTAAAAGTGGTTCAAAGGTATGGTAACAAAGAAACACTATCAATAAACCATATATGGTGGAATCTAGCTAAAGAAACCATACAATAATGATCGATTATTCATTTTCAAGATGTATTTCATTTTCCAGATATCAAATGGCTATTTTTATTAATACTTGGTTTTGCTAAGTATTATTAATACTTAGTATTTTAATACTTGTATAATAATACTTGCATTATTAGTACAAAGTATTCATTAATATTTATTAATTTTAAATAATGTATTAATATATTAATAAATAAAAATATTTATTACTATATGGTTACAGGAATCTGTCAAGTGACCGAATAATTTATAGTGGATACAAGAATCAGGGAAGAAGGATCTGCAGATGACAAAAATAAAGAAGAAATAAGGTTGAAAATTTATGTAACATTTGAAACTTCACTACATTGAAGTTTATGGCAACAGATGATAAAACATAGCTAACCTAGGCTGATCACATAAATGTTAATCAGTTATCAATAACTGATTTAGTTATTATATGGGAGACCAGCAGAAATTTAACTAGAATAATCTGAGAAGTAACAAATCCCCTTATTTTTGCCAAGAACTCAAGGCTGACTTGGGGAAACCTTGTTTTATATTTCACCTTCAATGTTGTGCCATAAGTCTTCATTAAACATAGACTAGAACAGGGGTGTCAAACTCACATCATCATGGTGACAGCACATGACATATAGGGACTGCCCCCCTCCATTTCACTAAACCGAAGTTTGACAGCCTTGGTCTAGAATTAGGCATACAGCTAAGCAATTATACCTATTTAGTTGAATCTTCTTCAATTCCTGCCTGTTTAATTCTGAAGCATTATTCCAGTGCCAAAGCTTGCTGAGAACTGACTCCATCTAAATAGCTACCACCAGTTTTGCCTGTCTGTGAGTCTTCCTGCTTGGCATTATTACCTCTTCACTTGCCCATGTGAGCAGTTCTCATATTCCTTGCCCGTTCATTTGGGGAACCAGGCATAAAAGAAAAGGCAGTACTGAAATTGTTCTTCAGAAAGCATCTTAACTAGAAGGATAACATCTGTAACAGTTTTTGTCAATACAAAGTGATATTCTCCACTTATCTCCACAAAGAGAAAGTATGATTGTATTTAGAGTGTATCACCAATCCTCATAAAAGTTGCTTGAAGATTTTCAATTGACTTCTTTTATCTTTTGAAGAAAGCAGAATGCCATTTTAAAAAGATTTTTATTCTACTTTTTTTCATATACAACTCAAGGTGGAAAACATACTAATATTCCTCCCTCCTTCTATCTCCCCCCACAATAACAATTCTTTGAGTTGGGTTGGACTAAGAGAAAGTGATTGGTCAAAACTCACTCAGCTGGTTTTCATGCCTAAGGCAGACCTAGAACTCAGAGTCTCCTGGTTTGTAGACCAGCACCTTAACTCCTTGTTACAGAACATAGAAAAATTCTACAGCCCGAAATAGTAATCAAGCCAATATTGTTACACTATCATAAGCTGTTGTTGTCCATTCTGTTGTCTTCAAAGTTTATTGCCTCTCATTTCCTCTTTCTGAGGGCTCTACTTGTCAACTTACTACCAGAATAGAATAGAATAGAACAGAACAGAATAGAACAGAATAAGATTGGATACACAAGGAATTTGCCTTTGGTGCATATATTTACATTGTACATGAAAGAAGAGAGAAATTTGTCAAGAATCCTGAATTACAACACTTAATGATTGCCATAAAATACAAAAAAGCAACCAGGAAACCATCAATATTAGTATAAATTATGATACATGTGGCATTGCTCACAGACTATCATTTGATATGGTTATTCTCTTTTTTTCTGCTGAAATAACTCCAAGGTATCTTATATACTGGACTTTCAATATGCCATATTTCATATTCAATACAGAATATGTTTTTTGTCAGTTCATTGATGAGCAGAAAGCAAGCTATGTTACTCTAATCGTCTCTCATAAGAAGCAGCTGCATTTTACTGCCTTCCTTTCCCTAAATGTGCTTTCATCTTCAGCTATATTCCTTTTTCTTAAGTTCAACTCAACACTGAGGTGTTGGAAATTAATGCTATTCTCCAAGTAAGATAATCAGTAGCACAAAACCTAATGAGAAATTCTGCCTCCCCCCCCACCTTCACTGCAAAATGTGTGAATTTATCTTGAAATATAAACGTTTCTGTTTCCGTTTAAGTACTTCCTTACCCTCCTTTTTCTGGCTAGAGATAATGCTCAACTTGCTGGTTTTATATAATAATTTTAAATTTCATGTTCTGTAACAAAAAAATTTTTTAGCATGCATGGTAGATATTTCTTCTGGCCCATCGCTGAAACCCCAAATAATTACACAATACACAAACTTACAATCATGATTTGAGTTTAAAAATTAAATGCTGAGACTCATAATAGACCTTTTAGAAGCTCAAAACACAAAAAGCACACTTTAATGTACAAATAATTCAAAGTGAACTAAGACAAGAAATAACAAGGAAGTCCGGTTATCTTACTGAGTCTTCAAAAGTTGGCAAAGTTCCTAGAAATTAGTCCCTGAAAACATCCAAGCCAAATAAAGCAAACAAATTAGTCACTGAGCAGACTATGAACAGACAGGCTTTCGCAAAGCTTCTTAGGAACTACGGAATTCAAGATTCAAATCACGATATAGACTGGAATCACAGAGGTTAAATATTCAGGAACTATTCAGGCAAATTTCAAGATGCACACTGCAAAATTCAGAAGTGCCATTATTCCCAGCTGTTAGCCTCAACAGGGTTAAGACTTAAGTAGTCTCAGGGCGTGGCCAATTAGCCTTTAGCTCTACTCTCAAGTAGACCTCCACCAGAGTAAACCTTAGTGCATTTCAGCAGTTACTGCATTTCGGCAGTCCTGCGTGCTCTGGCATTCAGGCAAAGGAGAGGCTACTCCTTTCTCCACAGCAGGGGGAGCTAGTCTCCAAGGACTTTCAATCCTGGGCCTAGAAAGTTTAGAACTAAGACGCCTTAAACAAGATCTAAGTATTGCCCAAAAGATCATATGCTGCAATGTCCTGCCTGTCGGTGACTACTTCAGCTTCAACCACAACAACACAAGAGCACACAACAGATTTAAACTTAATATTAACCACTCCAAACTTGACTGTAAAAAATATGACTTCAGTAATCGAGTTGTCGAAGCGTGGAACTGATTACCGGACTCCATAGTGTCATCCCCAAACCCCCAACACTTTACCCTTAGATTATCTACGGTTGACCTATCCAGATTCCTAAGAGGTCAATAAGGGGCAAGTACAAGTGCACTAGAGTGCCTTCCGTCCCCTGTCCTATTGCTCTCCTATATCTCCTATACCTTTCTTCTATTCCTATATCTCTTCTTCTATTCTTTCATTGATATATTCTATTCCTATATCTTCTTTTCTATTATTTCTTAGACATATTTTACTATGAGTATCTCCTCTATAACCTTCATCATGTATTTTACTATGTGTATATAGATATATACCCACTAAAACCCTAATTGTGTATTGGACAAAATAAATAAATAAATAAATAAATAAACAAACAAATAAACAAACAAATAAATAAATAAATAAATAAATAAATAAATGGGTGTACCTTGTCTGCAGCCAATCAAGACTGAGTCTGCCAACTATAAACGTTGCCCCTCACCTTAGATTACCCCTCTTTCTGACTCAGTACAAGCCGAGGATGCGTGCACTGTTTCGAGCAGTCTATCTCAAAATAAGCATCATCTTCTCCATCCAGCCATCCTTGGAGACTTGCATCCATCGCTTAAACCATAAGTCCCTCTCCCCCCTGTGAGCTCCCCAACATCTGGTATTATGGTTGGGTTGAGGCAGTCTCGGACTTCAGCCCAGCTGCCGCTCGTGCCTCCAGCCAAAGGCCCATAACGACCCCCATGATTCTGGCTGAGAGAGGGGGGAAGTTGGAGGCAGCCCAAGGGAGGCTGCGTCCAGGGATCCAGAGGACCGGAGTCCTTTTCTCTTCCTTTCGGACGGGTCACAGTTTTTTTATGCATGGCTTGAGTTGGGAGGGAGCTCTATTATTTACCACATTTTAGGGTTTCCCTCATGTCATCATTCTGCTGAAAACCTAATTATCACAGTACTGTCTTATATCTAAGGATATTTACCAATGCAGTGTGATTGTATTATTGTTGTTGTTATCATCATCATCCTTCTCATCCCTTCTAGTACCTTCTCCAATTGGTATCTTATGATTACATTATCTTGTTTCTATGGACTTTTGTTATTTGTAAGTCTGAAAAATGCACTAAATAGCCTTGCCATATCCACATCTCCTTTGTATTCTTATTACGTACCTCTCTCCCTCCTTCTGTATAATGTTTTGTTGATATTGATGCAACTTTAAAACCAGTTCTAATCGTTTTTAGGCATGAATCCAAGCCTTTATATCCTTTTACAGCTCACTCTATTTCAATATATTTTGACCTCTTCAATGGAAACTTTAATCATCAATTGATTCCCTCCCCCCCCCCCATTTCATATCAGCTGCTTTTAAAAATATTATGGAAAGATATGTTCACTTAAAATAGAAATATTTTCTTTGAAGAATTTCCATACTGTGAGCCATTTAGAAAGAATGTTATTCCTCTTTGTTTTGAAAGTATGTAGCTTACTCCACTTGTGATTTTTAGCCTTGATATTATAAGTTGCTACACAGTCTAATGGTAATTTTAGTAGCAATTTCAGCAGAACCAGTGCTACTGCTCTTACTTAAAATTATGTGTATATTGATTACAAGAATCATAAACTATCTTTCTGTCCATAACAGGACATTTAAATGCAGTGAATAATCTGTATACAAAGCATAAAAGGCACTTACCATCAACTAAGTGATTAAACCATTGCTAAATACAGATACCATTATCTTGACAAATTGTATCAACAACTCCAACTCACTCTGACTGCAAATATTGCTTTAAGGCAGCCTTGCCCAACCTGTCTGTCTCTAGAAGAGATGAATTACTACTTGATGATGGAACTTGTACTCCAAACATATCTGGAGGGTGCCAATTTGGGGAAGATTGCTTTAATGGATGCCTTGATCAAGTATTCTGAACATCACCGTTATTGCCTTATTACCTGTAAGGAGGAGGCAAGATAGGCCAACGCGGATGCTGTTTTTATATGTGACATAATTATTTGTTATAGCATTGATTGTGTTGGTGCACAATTCCTTCTGGCTTCCTGATATTGAACTTACATTATACAACTTATAATGTAAGTTGTCAGGAGCTTATTATTTTAGCCCTTTGATGGTCATGTTATGAGAGAACCAGGCCATTTGAATCTACTGTGCCTTTCTGCTGCTAAAATTTTCACCCTTTTCCAACCCAAAGCACCCCTCGAGTGTAAGGTAGTGCTTCTGCCTTGCATCCAGGTTCTTCCTGGGCAGGTTATCAAATATTTTCACAACTCAAACATGAAATATTTATTATTACATTGTTATAACAGTATTCATTATAGTAGTATTAATACTATTATAATTAATATAATACAATTTAACTGAATCATCTAATACAGTACTTAGGCATCCTGATGCCTGATCATTTCCTCCTACTAAAGGGCTACTCCTTTATAATTCTGATGTTTGCCAAAGAACCCAAACAGTGGCAGATAAATGGCAGCAATTCTTCACATTGAGTAATTATGGGATTTGACTGGTGATTGCAAGAAGGGATTAAAGAAAATTCATGGAGGATTGATAGGCTATGTCAGCTTGAACGATCAGGTCTATGTGTTAACCGCCCCAAACTTGATTGTAAAAAATATGACTTTAGCAACCAAGTTGTCGAAGCATGGAACTGATTACTGGACTCCGTAGTGTCAACCCCTAACCCCCAACATTTTTCCTTTAAACTATCCACAATTTACCTCTCCAGGTTCCTAAGAGGCGTGCATAAGTGCACTAGTGTGCTTTCCATCCCCTTTCCAATTGTCTTTCCTATATCTCCTATATCTTTTCTTCCATTCATATATCTTTTCCTCTATTCTTCATTGATGTATTTTATTCTCATATCTTTTCTTCTATCCTTTCCTCGATATATATTACTACATGTTTATTCTCTTCAACGTGTATTGTGTATTGGATGAAATAAATAAATAAATAAATAAATAAATGTGTGTGTAGAGGGGGTACCTAGGCTCTTTGTGGCTTTTCATCAGAAACTAGGTAGTTACTGTTAACTACCCATTAGCCAAGTTTTTTGGCTGGTTGATCAGTATGTGCTACATATGATACATTGAATCAGTGAGCTACAGCTATGTAGCTACAGCTATATACAGCTATATTCAGAGTGAAAAAGCAAAAAGTGGGGCCCAGAACGACAAGTATCCCTTAGTTCTCCATGCCTTTATGGATTCCTAAGTTCCTTGTCATATGGAAAAATATTAATGATTTTGATTTGGTTATATCTATGACAGACCTCTGTTTATACCTTTGTCCTTAATGCAGAATCCTCTGTTTACCTTCTGACACTGTATGCAAAAAAACCCCATAAAATCTCCCAACTTATATAAATTTGAAATAGGGTTTAATCTGCAAGATAGATAAAACATTATTCTAATATATTTTCCACTAAACATCTTTCTTTTCTTTTCTTTTCTTTTCTTTTCTTTTCTTTTCACAACATAGTATAATTTACTCCCCCACTTTTTCTTACTCTTTTTGATGTACAGTGTCATTTTAATATTCAGCTTTTCTTCCATCTCATTTTACCACTCAAGTTTATGATCTTTTTGAGCACCTTTTCCAGCTCATTAAGCCTTCATTCTTTGTAAAAGCTGACTGTCTGTGACATATGATTGGCTAAACTCGTAACTCAACAGATGTCCATGTTGTTCAAATGAATCACGATGTCTCTTGTTTTGTGGCAACAACTGTTTGATGAGTTGTTCTAGAATGCTTTCGTTTACATTCTCTTCTAGCCTATAATAATTACAGGAGAGGTCCAGAATCTCTCCATCTGTATTTTCTTAATTCCAAAATAAAATCATAGGTAGAATAAATCTGAGTTCCTTGTGTGCCCAATCACATTTGGCCAATAAAATCCTATCCTATCCTATTCTATTCTATCCTATCCTATCCTATCCTATTCTATTCTATGAATGCATGGGGAGAAAATGAGACTATAAAATAAGTCCCATTCACCAAACTAGTTCTCCTCCACTTTTATTTACATTATTTTGTTAAAATAATCCCAATCACATGGCAGCACAAAGTGTGATTTAAAAGAACACCTGAATTAAGTCAAAGAACACAAATCAATTCCCATCAACATCATTAGTATTGATAAGCAAGATGAAATACTCTTGTATTCAGTCAGTTCAAATTCTTGCATAAATTATGATATTTTAACATGTCACTGAAGATGAAATCAAAATTGGTAGAGCACCAAAGTCAAGAAGAATCTCTGCTTCAAAAATTATAATTTCACCTGTAAGATGCAAAGGAGAGCCTTCTGTAGACCTTAATACTTGGAAGATACATGCAAGTAGAGGTACTAAGAACTGAGGTCCAAGCCTTTTAATACTTTAAATGCAAATATTCCTTCTTTAGCATGGTACAAATCCACAGGCAATCAATGCATATATTTCAAAATGTGACATATTTGAATTATCCGTTATACCAGGCAGCAAACATCTGCCACAGTTTTTTCTATTTGAGTCTTTCATAATAAAAGGAAAGATAAGTTGGTTTATTGAAATAATGGGCAGGCTGTAATTCAGTAATAAAATGGTTTTTCTGCATGCAAAAGGTTCGATTTATCCAATTAAGTCTGAAAAAAGCACCTGCTCCAACCTTCGGACAGCTGCCAGCAGTTATTGTCAACAATACTGCTTTTATGATTCAGTAAGTTGGTTCATTGTAAGACCAGTTTTCTGCTCCAACTCTAGATGGAACGTTACCATAATATAAAGTCTTCTGGCTGGGCCTATCCATGGGTTTGAAGAAGCTGCCAGATATGTTGATACCATCAGAAACCTCCAAACCTATTACAGTCAGCAACTAAGAAAGATGAATCAAGGAGCTTTGAGGACCCCGAGTCTACAGAGAGGGGCGGCATACAAATCTAAATAATAATAATAATAATAATAATAATAATAATAATAATAATAATAATAATACCAGGCAATCAGGCAATGGCAAAAGAGGCTGAGAAACTTAGCAGGGAAAAAAGAAAAATAAAGAAAAAGATAAAAAGAATTAGCTTCCAATTGTCTTTAACACAGGTATAAAAGCATTTATATCTTCTCTTTCTAAGATTACATCATGTCCCTCTTCTTTCCAAATTCTACCCTATTGAAACAAACCTATAAATCACAGGAACATTTTTTTTCCTGTTATCAGCAAATGTCCATAAAGGTTTCCAATCTGACAAATGTATGGTTGTCTTTTCCCTAACCAAACAAGTCCATTTTGCCATATCTGCAAATGCTATCATCTTCACTAATCATTCTTCCATTGTGGATATTTCAGAGTCTTTCCACCTTTGTGCTTTGATAATCTCTCACTGCAAGAAGCAATCATCCATAAATCTTTTCTAATTCTCTCTCCATTAGTCCCAGCAAGAAAAGTTATGTTTTCTGATGGATATTAATTTTAAAATTCTTTGCTTCACTGAGTGCATTTGAACCCACATTTTTCTAGTTTTTTTACAAGAGGTTTTGGGGTTTTTTTTGGTAATGTAGAGAAAAAAAGACAAGGTGACAATTAGAGTTGAGGGGAAATTAATGTAACCTCGCCTCTTTGTATCTGTATTATAAACACCTTGTTATAGAAGGCTTTAGGGTTTTGTCTTCGTACCTATAGCTGGAAGAGCATGTTACTCATTTATTTCCAATGCGTTAGTGATACTATTGATTCAGGAAAGTTCATTTTGATATAGAGAATTCCAATTTATTTTGAACTAAAACTAATCGCCTTCACTTCAAACACTGAATTATCATATTCCCTAATTAAGATATTTATCTACTTCCCTCTCAATGCCCCATCCCCTTGAACCTCCTCTTGTCTTATAAAACAGATCTATCTGTGAATTTTACACCCTCAGATCTTTTGTAACTGCACAGGTATATTCATACACATATTTGAAATATGGCCATCTTTATCTAAACAGTCAAAGGTTGTCACATTACAAAATGGAAAAAAAAGAACAAAAGAACAGCAATAACAAAATTAAATCCCCAAAGTGGAATTGTTTACTCTGGTAGTTACTAGCCAATATGAATCATTTTTCCTTTCCTTTCTTTTTTAAACACTCCTTATAATGGAAGGTTTCAGTGGCTATTTTCAGTGGCTATCTTGTAACCAATTTCATGAGATGAAATTGGTTGTCCTTTTAAAGGAGTTCCGGCACATCCTTCCAATTTCTTTCCTACACAGATTGTCTCCACCACACAGAAGGTCCAGATGGCTGCAGGCTGCTCATGAGCGATGTGACCATGACTCCTTTTCACAACTTTCTCCTTTATCACACAGGGAGGAGAATGGAGTCGCTCATGAAGAGGGCTGCAGCCCTGAATCTACATGGAAAGGCACTTTCAGTACATGGAGTTCTGAACCAAAGGAAATCGAATAGTCACCATGGATTTAGTCTATTGAAATATTTACTTTTCTACCTGCATTCCACCATCAATCCCCTTTGAGTCACAGTTTCTTCTCCAATGCTTTCAGGGGGTTATAAAACAGGATGCTCTGCTTTGCCTCGTACTTCTTACATATTATTATTATTATTATTATTATTATTATTATTATTATTATTATCATTATCATTATCATTATCATTATCATTATCATCATCATCATCATCATCATCATCATCATCATCATCATTATCATTATTATTATCATTATCATTTAGATTTGTATGCCGCCCCTCTTCGAGGACTCGGAGCGGCTCACAACAAGAAACAGTACAAATCCAATACTTAAAATAATTTCAAACCCTTAATATAAAAAACAATCATACATCTCATACAGACCATACATAAAGTGGAAATGGCCCAGGGGAATCAATTTCCCCATGCCTGACGACAGAGATGGGTTTTGAGGAGTTTGCAAAAGGGCAAGGAGGGTGGGGGCAGTCCTAATCTCCGGGGGGAGTTGATTCCAGAGGGTCAGGGCTGCCACAGAGAAGGCTCTTCCCCTGGGTCCCGCCAGACGACATTGTTTCGTCAACAGGATCCAGAGAAGGCCAACTCTGTGGGACCTAACCGGTCACTGGGATTCGTGCGGCAGAAGAGATATTCTGGTCTAACATATTATTGTATGTTAGAAGACTCTCACAGACTCTCTTTGTTCCTTTATCCTCAATATCTCATTTGGATATGTGGCAAAGAAAGGAGATGAACAGAATAATTTAAAAAGCTGAGGTAAAAATGGGAGATAGGGGCACACAATTGGAGTCACAACCTAAAGCGCTTCCTCATTCTGTCAATATTGTGCAGATTAATTTGGATTGTTTCTGTGCTTGCTTTAGGGCAAGGCTTTGCTACTCAAGAAGGATTATTATGGAGTTGTTTGGATTTATGGTACTTTATATTAATTAATCTGATATGGTAACTTAGTCCACCTTATATCTCTGCTTCCTATATCTTTATATCTTTTCTGATTAAAATTACATGAAAAGGGGATTGTTTTCATAGCTGAATAACCCATGCTAGTACCTGCAATATTTTGACTGTTGCTTCTGTTATTCCTCTCTATTCTCATTGCTAGTTGGGGCTGATGCAAGCTGAGCACAAAATATCTCAGGAGAACCAGATTATCTATTCATATTGCCATACTGATTGCTTACAAGACAAGAAATATTCATTTCAGACAACTTACTGTCTGCTAAAGCTGCTTCATTCTCATGTCCCACTTGTACCACTAGCCCTCAGCCCTCTCCCATTTGCAAAATACAAAATAAATAGGTCCCATACCAAAAATATGATTAAGACTACCAAAATTGTCTGATTTAAAAAACACTTCTCTCTTATTAAATTCATTATTAAGCAAAAACTCAAGAGGATACATGCTAGAGGAAGAAAAAATAATAACTTGATGCTAGTAATAACACCTGTCATAAGCGGCGTTCCCCAGGGAAGCGTACTAGGTCCTACTCTCTTCATTCTCTACATCAATGACCTCTGTGACCATATCGAAAGCAACTGTGTTCTCTTTGCGGACGATGTGAAACTTTTCAACACCACTGATAACACACTCACTCTCCAAAAAGACCTGGACATTGTCTCAGACTGGTCTAACACCTGGCAACTTCAAATATCAACCAACAAATGCTCTACCCTCCACATCGGCAAAAAGAATCCAAACCGCACATACGAACTGAATAAACAATCTCTCACTGCTAACCCACACTCAGTAAAAGACCTTGGAATACTAATATCGAATGACCTAAGTGCTAAAGCCCACTGCAACAATACCGCCAAAAAAGCTTCTAGAGTTGTTAACCTGATCCTACGCAGCTTCTGCTCAGGCAATCTCACACTACTCACAAGAGCCTACAAAACTTTTGCCAGACCCATCCTAGACTACTGCTCATCTGTCTGGAACCCATACCACATCTCAGACATCAACACCCTTGAAAATGTCCAAAGATATTTCACCAGAAGAGCCCTTCACTCCTCCACTCGAAACAGAATATCCTACGAAAATAGACTAACAATCCTGGGCCTAGAAAACCTAGAACTACGGCGCCTAAAACACGATTTGAGTATTGCCCACAAGATCATATGCTGCAACGTCCTACCGGTCAATGACTACTTCAGCTTCAACCGCAACAACACAAGAGCACGCAACAGATTCAAACTTAATACGAACCGCTCCAAACTTGACTGTAAAAGATATGATTTCAACAATCGAGTTATCGAAGCGTGGAACTCATTACCGGACTCCATTGAGTCAACCCCTAACCCCCAACATTTCTCCCTTAGACTCTCCATGATTGACCTCTCCAGGTTCCTAAGAGGCCAGTAAGGGCCGTACATAAGTGCACTGGTGTGCCTTTCGTCCCCTGTCCAATTGTCTTTCCTTTCTTTCACCTATCATATATATTCTCTTCCTTTCATATATCCTCTCCTCTAAGTTCACTTTACCCTTATATATATTACCACATGTCTATTTTTCCTCCTATGTATTTGTGTATTGGACAAATGAATAAATAAATAAATAAATAAATAAAATAAATAAATAGTAGAAGTTGAGAAAGAGAGATGCTTTCCCATTCTTGCCAGTGTTCTGTTCTGGGTGAATACCCTGGTTTTGCAACCATACCAGAGTAAGTCCATGTCCACTAAAACTTAATGAGCTATATAAAGATTTGCCAGCTGTAGAAAAAGGACAGGATAGGTCTAAAGACTCCAGATGAGCCTTCCGGGGGGAAATAAGCAAAATTCTCTAATAAGCACGATCAGTTTTATTTCTGAAAGTTTCTTAGAGGCAAGAAATGGTCTGAAGACTCTGTGTATCTTTCCACATAAGGAATTAGAAGTATGTTCTTGCACCTTACAGGCATCTTTTCCCTTAAAAGAATCTTAATTGGCAGTCTGCCAGTAAAAGTCTTGTCTAGTGTCTAATTTCATGAAATCAGTGCGGCCTCATTTCTAACGTATTTATTCATTTGTCCCATATTTCTGACTGGTTTAAAATGCATTTTCTTACTTTGAAATCCATGGAGTTGCTGACATTCATCTTATGGGAAGCTTCTCAGTTCTTCTGTAGCTCACAGAGGTGGCCTGATTTTTATACCACGCCCTCTCCAATCTCTTGCTCCTGTTGCTTTTTAGCACCCTCTGAAGCCAGGACAGATACAGCATTTGCAATCTTCTTTCCCTCACAGAAATTTGGATCCTCTTCCATCTCTCAGCCCCTTTGAATATTATAGAAACATAGAAACAAAGAAGATTGACAGCAGAAAAAGACCTCATGGTCCATATAGAATAGAATAGAATAGAATTTTATTGGCCAAGTGTGATTGGACACACAAGGAATTTGTCTTGGTGCATATGCTCTCAACGTACATAAAAGAAAAAGATATATTTGTCAAGAATCATGTCGTACAACACTTAATGATTGTCATAGGGTTCAAATAAGCAATGAAGAAACAATCAATATTAATAAAAATCTTAGGATACAAGCAACAAGTTACAGTCATACAGTCCTAAGTGGGAGGAAAAGGATGATAGGAATGATGAGAAAAACTAGTAGAATAGAAGTGCAGATTTAGTAAAAAGTCTGCCCTTAGTCTGCCCTTGTACTATTTCCTGTGTGTTTATCTTAGGATGGACATATGTTTATTCCAGGCAGGTTTAAATTCAGTTACTGTGGATTTACCAACCACGTCTACTGGAAGTTTGTTCCAAGCATCTACTACTCTTTCAGTAAAATAATATTTTCTTACATTGCTTTTGATCTTTCCCCCAACAAACCTCAGATTGTGCCCCCTTGTTCTTGTGTTCACTTTCCTATTAAAAACACTTCCCACCTGAACCTTATTTAACCCTTTAACATATTTAAATGTTATATTATTATTATTATTATTATTATTATTATTATTATTACTATTATTATCATTATTACTACTATTACTATTATTATTATTATTATTATTATTATTATTATATCACATCGAGTATCAGTACAGATCTTTGAAAGATAAAAGTCAGAACTATGTTGCATTTGATAGAGTAATGATAGAGATTGGGAATAGGGAACTGCAAGAGCATTTATATTGAAAATTATAAACATAGGAGAACAAGGGATTTCTATAAAACAAAATGTTTATTTCAATATCATACCAATTGCTAAAAGTTCAGTCCCTTAATATCCTGTTTAGATTATTTTCGCTTCCAGAAAATCACTATTATATTTTTCTGTATATATCTCTGCTATAAATTTGCTAAGGGACCTGTTTTTATGTGGAACACCTCATAGATTGTACAACCATGGACACAAAATATATAGCCGAATATTTCTCAACTTCAGGAGGAATGGACCACCTGCCTGAATTCCCCAGACAAAATAGCAATTGTTAAGAATTCTACAACGTGAAGTCTACATACCTGAAAATTGCCAAGGTTAATAAATACTACTAGTAGATCCTTGGAACAAACTTCCAGCAGACGTGGTAGATAAATCCACAGTAACTGAATTTAAACATGCCTGGGATAAACATATATCCATCCTAAGATAAAATACAGAAAATAGTATAAGGGCAGACTAGATGGACCATGAGGTCTTTTTCTGCCATCAGACTTCTATGTTTCTATGTTTCTACCGTATGTTTCTACTTCAAGTTCTTACTGTGAAAGAGAAAGAGTTTCTGCCTATTCAATTAAAATGAAAGATACTGTATATATGACATTTTAAACTGAAGTCAAAGGCGTCTATTGACCTCAAGATAAAGTCTAGACTGAATAAAAGGGCATCCTTGATCAAAGCAAGATTTTGCACAATTTATCTCCAACAGATTTTTCTATACAAAGGAGGCGGTATAGAGAGAAATCAGTTATCGTAATTGTGCAAAAGGAAAAGCTAATCAGAAAATAATTTTCATGGGTAAAGCATCTCCCCAACATGTAGAAGATGAGACAACTGGAGAAGAAGCTCTGATTCACATATTTTCAATCTCATGCTGCCAGACCTATCTTGCAGTCTCCAGCTCCTACATAAGTGCTGTAGAAAACATACCAATGCGAAATCCAGGAAAGACCTTTTGCCCATACCCAGAAGGTGACAGATCCTCCCACCCTTTCCTTCATGACAGAGTAATAAATGCCATCCGCTCCCCATCTTCAACCTACCAGAAAGGCCTTTGGATCCCATGACTCAGACACCAGCTGTTTCACATTCCAGAAGTCCCTTCCTACCCCCAATTTCTACTCTCTTAGCTATAAAAATCACCCATTGACGCAAATCCACCCACCCCATCAAACTCAGTGACAGATTTAGCATCCTGTTATTGATGGTGCACGAAATAATTGGATACCCCAGGTGAGAAAAGAAGAGTTGCTTTTCCTTTCTCCTCTGGAGCATTGGCAAAAGAACATGCTTCTTATGGAAGAATAGTCTGATGCCACAAGATCACCATGGAAAGAGTAGAACCTGGACCTGAACCACAAATGCCCATGTGATCATTGGGTGGCTTTGGGGAAATTGGTATCTTCATTTGTGGTTATGTAATTCCACAGATGCTATCTTCTGATACAGGACTGAATGAAGGAGAATAAAGAGAATCAGTTTAATTGTTGAAATAAAATGATTAATGTTTGAGATTATCATTCCTGTTTGATAACGTTCAGGGTATCTTAAACATAGTTTTAAAAACTGAATACTAAAAAAAGGCAATTGCAGAAAAATAGAGAGCTCCAATCTAGCTAAGTATCAGAAAAGGCAAATAATCTACCAGAGAGTCCCTCAATTAATAAGGGTACAAAATGGGGAAGAGGAAGAGAACAGTGTGGGTTCAGGCTTTTTTTTTTTTTTTAAGGTGTGTGTTGTATTGTATCCTCACTGACCTCCCACACAGTTGTTTTTACAAGAAGATCATTCAGACAACACTCTCTTTTTTATTCATTTTATTTATTATTCTTATTGCAACTTTCTTTGTACGGTTCAGCTAAGCAGGGTCAAACTACTAGGAAATATCTAGGCTTGGTGAAAATGGCTTCCCCCGCCCCCTGGAGGCCCCCTGGAAGCCAGAAACAGCCCATTTCCTAACTTCTGGTGGACCCGATAAGCCCGTTTTTCACCCTCCCCAGGCTCCAGAGGCTTCTCTGGAGCTTGTGTAGGATAAAAACGCCCTCCCTCATCCCCCCCCTGGAGGCTCTCTGGAAGGTGAAAATGTCCTCCCAGAGCCTCTGTGTGAGCCAAAAATCTGCTGACCAGTGTGCACAGGCATACTGGAGTGGAGCTAGGGCAACGGTTCATGTGCTGGCAGATATGGCGCGTGTGCCACCTGTGGCTCCTGTGCCATAGGTTCATCATCACTGATCTAGGCTATTTGCTAGACATTGAAACATAGAAACATAGAAGATTGACGGCAGAAAAAGACCTCATGGTCCATCTAGTCTGCCCTTATACTATTTCCTGTATTTTATCTTAGGATGGATATATGTTTATCCCAGGCATGTTTAAATTCAGTTACTGTGGATTTATCTACCACGTCTGCTGGAAGTTTGTTCCAAGGATCTTTACTCTTTCAGTAAAATAGACTGGCAAACAAAGCAACATTCTGGAAGAAAGCAGCGGCAAACTGCTTTTGTATCACTGCCATGAAAACTGTACAGTCATATCTATGAAATCATCAGGAGTTGATCTCAGCTCAAGAGAATCTTTACCCGTAGTGCTCTCTTTATTTATAAAGCAAATGAGATAAATCAGTCCATTAGTAAAATAAAAGAAGATAACATGCTGAGTGCTGAGGCAGGGTGTAGTTTTTAATTCACCCTGAAGCAATGGTCAACCAGATGGAAATGATTAAAGCCTCCTCCACTTTCTGACCAGGCGGTTCAGAAGCTGTGACCTGAATGTACAAACAAACGCTTCGAGATGTGATACTGCAGATGTCCCTTCCAGTCATCATTGGCATTTGTCAAGAGTCTACATAGGTCAGCATCATGAAAGTCAATGTGGTGAAAAAGCTGACAGTGGCAAGAAGAGCATATGGAGCCGTGCCGAGCTTCTTTGCTGTATTTCACCATCCAGGTGGCTCTGCAGGAGTGTCACGTGAGTTTGCAAAGAGTAAATCCAAATGTCATGTCTCACTTTAGGGCTGATCCTTGGCTATGTTGTACAGCGGGTGTTTCTGGATCAATGAACAGCCCGATAGCACCAAAAGCTAATCCCAGTTGTTAGATGACTTATTACTCAAACCTAAACTTCTGCCACATAGCAAAGCAGTACCAGTCAGTAGCAAGTTTGCACATGTAATGTCAACTTCAGTTTTCAGGCCAGGAACATATTTTAACCAAACTAAAAACAAAACAAAAATGAGAGAACTATATCCCCTAATGTGTTTCCATTTAAGTCTTTTGTTCTAAAGTAGTCTCAGCTCAAACATCTGCAGCAAGAACTTTAAAACCAAAAGTATGCTGGAAAGATTGCCTTGCCACCAGATGTGAAGCCGGATTAGTTTTCCCACCTTGTGAGCAGTGATTCCCTTTTCAAACAACCTCTCCCTTCTGAAACATCACTGCATAATGGCCAGCTTATCTGGAATAGTTTTTAAAGAAAGAACAAGAGAAGCAATTAGAAGAATAAGGCATTTATAATAATAAAGAGACTAGGAAAGGAAAGGAATTAGGTTGGGGTGACAAAAAGGACATTTCCAAGGTCAGGGAGAGCAAATAATAATGGGTAACAAAAAGATGACGAGGTCATTTTGCAAATGTTCATTACTTATTTTTACATATATATATCCTGCCTTTATTTTGCCTAACAGGCAACATGTATAATGTATCCACCTCTTATTTTCCCACATCAACAACCCTGCAAGATGGGTAAGTCTGACACTTGTGTCTAAGATAGAACTAGAAATCATGGTTTCCTTTTATAGCCCAGTACGTTAATCAGAAATATAATGTATTGGCTTGCATTGAAGTGATGTGCCAGTGCCTGGAGGCTGTTGGGGACTGGATGGGTGTCAACAAACTCAAACTCAACCCAGACAAGACGGAGTGGCTGTGGGTCTTGCCTCCCAAGGACAATTCCATCTGTCCGTCCATTACCCTGGGGGGGAACTATTGACACAACTTGGGCGTCCTCCTCGATCCATAGCTGACATTGGAACATCATCTTTCGGCTGTGGCGAGGAGGGCGTTTGCCCAGGTTCGCCTGGTGCACCAGTTGCAGCCCTATGTGGACAGGGAGTCCTTGCTCACAGTCACTCATGCCCTTATCACCTCGAGGTTCGATTACTGCAATGCTCTCTACATGGGGCTACCTTTGAAAAGTGTTCGGAAACTCCAGATCATGCAGAATGCGGTCGCGAGAGCCATTGTGGGGCTTCCCAGATTCGCCCACATATCTACAACACTCCGTGGCCTGCATTGGCTGCCGATCAGTTTCCGGTTACAATTCAAAGTGTTGGTCATGATCTTTAAAGCTCTACATGGCACTGGACCAGAGTACCTCTGGAACCGCCTGCTACCACATGAATCCCGGCGGCCGATAAGGTCCCACAGAGTTGGCCTTCTCCGGGTCCCATCGACTAAACAATGTCATCTGGCGGGCCCCAAGGGAAGAGCCTTCTCTGTGGTGGCCCCGGCCCTCTGAAATCAACTCCCCCCGGAGATTAGAACTGCTCCCACCCCCTTGACTTCCGTAAACTACTTAAGACCCACCTATACTGCCAGGCATGGGGGATTTGAGACATCTTTCCCCCAGGCTTATTATAATTTATGTTTGGTATGTATGTGCTGTTTGGTTTTTAATTATGATAGGGTTTTTAGTTTTTTAATGTTAGATTTGTGCCATTATAATATTGTTTTTATCATTGTTGTGAGCCGCCCCGAGTCTTCGGAGAGGGGCGGCATACAAATCTAATAAATTATTATTATTATTATTATTATTATTATTATTATTATTATCGAATGTGGAAGTAGTAACTGTAGACTTTTTGTATGATGACATTCACACACAAGTCATCACTCAATTTGATGCCCTCCTTCTTTGTAGTTACATGATTAAGACAAACCTTTAAATATTGAGGGTAGAAATTGGCTTCATATTCATGTAGCACTTAGCAATAGCACTTAGACTTATATACCACTTTATAGTGCCTCTCTAAGCAGTTTACAGAATCAGCATATTGCCCCCAACAATCATTTTACCCACCTCGAAAGGATGGAAAGTTGAGTCAACCATGAGCCTGGTGAAATTCTATCTGCCAAATTGTAGGCAATCGGCAGTCCACAGAAATATTATGAAATACTGCACTCTAACCACTGCACCATTGCGGCTCATTATACATATGTGGCCAAACTCCAGATAACAAAATGTTTCTGTAGACCTTGTAGACAACTCAAGAAACTCAAACTGCCCAAGGAGCTGCTGATACAGTTCTACAGAGAAATCATTGAGTCTGTCATCTGCACCTCTATAACTGTCTGGTTTGGTCTGCAACCCAACAAGACTGACATAGACTTCAGAGGATAATCAAAACTGCAGAAAAAAACAATTGCTGCCAACCTGCCTTCCATTGAGAACATGTATACTGCACAAGTCAAAAAGAGGGCTGTGAAAATATTTACTGACCCCTCGCATCCTGGACATAAACTATTTCAACTCCTACCCACAAAACGTCGCTACAGAGCACCGCACACCAAGACAACTAGACACAAGAACAGTTTTCCCGAATGCCATCACTCTTCTAAACAAATAATTCTCTCAACACTGTCAAACGTTTTATTAAGTCTGCACTTCTATTTCTACTAGTTTTTTCTCATCATTCCTATCACCCATTTCCTCCCACTTAGGACTGTATGACTGTAACTTGTTGCTTGTATCCTAAGATTTTTATTAATATTGATTGTTTCTTCATTGCTTATTGGACCCCTATGACAATCATTAAGTGTTGTACCACATGATTCTTGGCAAATGTAGCTTTTTCTTTTATGTACGCTGAGAGCATATGCACCAAGACAAATTCCTTGTGTGTCCAATCACACTTGGCCAATAAAGAATTCTATTCTATTCTATTCTATTCTACCTGCACAGAATTCAATTTTCTTGAAAGAATGCCATGTTTAGAATGATATAATGTTTAGCAAGATAAATATGTCTTTTTGTAGCTGACCATGTTAAGCTTCATAGCACCATTTCCATGGATTTCTGTTTCCATCAGAGCTGTAGGGGTGTTGTCCACTCTTCCCCTCCCTTACCTAATGCCATGGTATCATTTGCACAGGAAAAAAAGTCTAATTGCCTACCTTATCTTCAGGCCCAGGACGTATCTTCTCATACCCACTAAAACTTCATTCATCCTAGAAGGGGAAAAGCAAGCAGCCCATAATTACTTCTGTCTAATTTCTCCCTAAAATGGCCTTTTGTCAGATTCTGCCTTGACAAAATCAAGAACAACAAGTTTGGAAGAGATTGCAAGGGAAAGTAGTCTTGACCAACTCTGAAAATCTTCAAGATTATAAAGAGCAGTCGGAAGCCAATGAGACGTTCTCCTGAAGCGGAATTAGGGTGCACGGGAAAAGTAAAATCAAACAGCTGTTCAGAGTCATCATAACAAGTGGGAGATTTTCATACAAACTTCCCAGTGCAGGTGGGATAGGTATAGCCAAATCAGCAAGCATAATTCAAGGGCCATCTGCCAAGGAGGCTTCCAAATTGGCTTTGGCTGAGTTGCAAAATATGCCATCTGAATGTGTATTCCTTCAGATTACCCACATGAGTCTTTTTGCAAGCTACAAGCTTTTGCTGTACTATATTAATATAAATATATACTATTTATAGATGCTATAAACTAGTATAATAGTGTCGCATTATGCTCTATTTACAAAACTATATATTCTTTTCTTTATTATATGAGAACATTATAAATACTTATTTAAAACATGTTAGCAGTTACAAGTCATAGAGCAAAACAATGGTGGGTGGAGAAACATTAGCCTTTAATTGTTGGAACTTGCACTCCATTATGGTAGGTAATGTTCATCTGGACTGGTTGTGAGTCAGGCGGCATTGGGCATTTGATTAATAAATACATAAATAAGATAGTGTGATTTCCTAATAGCAAAATCAAACAAAGAGAAGCAGAATATGCAACATGGAGACTGGAATGCCTTGCTACAATTTTATAAGCAACAGGCAAGAGCCATCCGGCATTTCCGTTGTGGGAAAATAATTGTTTACCAAGTCTGGCTTTTTGCTCTGTGAATAGTCATTATTATTATTATTATTCCCCTAGTTTAATCAAAGATTCCAGGAACCTGATTAGCAACTGATAATTTAAAGGAGCACCTGATCAACTTCCCACACCTTGTAAAAAATGTCTTTTGCTGACCACATTCATTCCGCTAGGCAGCATGACGGGGGCCAGACAGTTACCAAGGTTGAAAACTGTGGAATTCCAGCAGCCCCACTCACACATCTCTTTTCACTGGTGAACTCAGGGCCTCCAAAAACCCAGCTCCATGGATTTATATCTGTCCATTCCAGGGGTGGGTTCCTCTGTTTACAGTCTGGTGCGGGCAGTGGCCCGCTCTGGTAGTGGTCCGCTGATAGTCATTTTGGCGTGATGGCTCCAGTATTGTCTGTGCTGGTCTGTGCGCGCTACCATATTTTTTTCCTAATTTTCGGTGATTTTTCAGGTTTGGATGCATTAGAAAAAAGCCCCCCCGCTCACCCCCAGGTTAATACCATCCTTTATTTCTCTGTCCGAAGCACAGCTGAGCAACTCTTCAGCTGTCTTTCGGGTTGAACCATCTCTCTGTGCATGTGCAGAAGTCAAATCACGCAAGGGGACACACATGCATAAAACATTGCAATTCATACCAGTAGCAAAAGGTAAAAGGAACCCACCCCTGGCTCATTCACACTACAAGATGAACTCAAGATTCAGGCAGTCTGGATTGTGCCCTCCAGGGCGCTTCCTTCTTCCCAGGCTGAAGCAGACCTGCAAATGCAAAAGCTGTTCCTGCAGCTGAATCCCTGTTTAATAAATTAGTCTAAAGACAGCTCTAATTCCTCAGAAGAGTTTGAAAGTGAATAATTAGAACAGAGAAGTGTGTGGATGCAAGCTGAGCAACTCTTTTGCGCTCTCCCACTCCTTGGAAACCTTTTTTCTTTTGGGAAACTGGAGCGAAGCAATTTCACAGGGAAATTTGCGGGGGGTACTGTATAACTGAAGAAACTGACAACAAATGAGGGTGCTACAGGGCAAGGGTATTTTCTCCTGGGAGAAGTGGAACGAAAAGAGAGTTACTGTCACAGGTTTGCGAGGAGGAGGTAAAGGAAGAAATACCACGAGATGCTGGAAAGGGGAGAGAAAGACCTAAGTTTTTGCTGCTCTTTAATGGTCATTGGGATTTTTGTATCCTTGGGTCTGATAGCTGGAAAATGAGGGGAAAACAATCTTTTTTTTTTTTTAGTAGCTCAACAACCCCCATACAATCAAGATCCTGTTAGAGCATGATTTCCAAAGAACAGCAGTACAGCTAGAGTGAATTACACTCCCACTCTACTGGAGAAAAATTTGTAAGCGATACATTATTGAAGAATGCTACTCTGGCAGTAAAATGACTTTACATACATCCCCTTTTATTGGACTTAAGCAGCCCTAGGAAATATGAGAGATGTCACTATTAGACAATCTCAGTATCCATGATCTGATGGTAGCTAAAGGAGTTAGCCTTGGGTTGCCCATTCTGTAATGATATGTTGTTCCTTTCATTTAAGGTTGTTTGTCCTCATGAACAAACTGTGTCATGCTTAGAATTTTAAAAGTTTCCAACTGCCTGGATTTAAGGACTAAGAAGCTCATTATCTCAGTTCTGGGTTCAAAAAGTGTGAGGAAAGTACATGCTGCTAATTAAACTTCTTTTGATGCTGTTTATGTATGTATGCATGCATGCATGCATGCATGCATTCATTCATTCATTCATTAGATTTGTATGCTGCCCCTCTCCGAAGACTCGGAGCGGCTTACAAGAAACAGTACAAATCCAATACTTAAAAACAATTTAAAACCCTTAATATAAAAACAAACATACATCTCATACAGAACATACATAAAGCAGAAATGGCCCAGGGGAATCAATTTCCCCATGCCTGACAACAGAGGTGGGTTTTGAGGAGTTTGCGAAATGCAAGGAGGGTGGGGGCAGTCCTAATCTCTGGGAGGAGTTGATTCCAGAGGGTCGGGGCCGCCACAGAGAAGGTTCTTCCCCTGGGTCCCGCCAGACAACATTGTTTCGTCAACGGGACCCAGAGAAGGCCAACTCTGTGGGACCTAACCGGTCGCTGGGATTCGTGTGGCAGAAGGGGGTCCCGGAGATATTCTGGTCCGATGCCATGAAGGGCTTTATAGGTCATAACCAACACTTTGAATTGTGACCAGAAACTGATCGGCAACCAATGCAGACTGCGGAGTGTTGGTGTAACATGGGCATACCTAGGTAAGCCCATGATTGCTCTCGCAATTGCATTCTGCATGATCTGAAGTTTCCGAACACTTTTCAAAGGTAGCCCCATGTAGAGAGCATTACAGTAGTCGAGCCTCGAGGTGATGAGGGCATGAGTGACTGTGAGCTGTGAGTCCTGGTCCAGATAGGGCCGCAACTGGTGCACCAGGCAAACTTGGGCAAACGCCCCCCCCCTCGCCACAGCTGAAAGACGGTTCTCTAATGTAAGCTGTGCTGTTTGTAGGTGTAAACTAAGAGGATTAATGTATCCTAAAACAGAATGGAAAGAGCATTATTTGGGAAACATTTCATGTAAAGTAATCAGGAGTAAATGCTCTCTCTTCAGTTTAACTCCTTTGCTGCATAGGAGTTAAGGACCTGGAAAGCAGAAATTAAATTTTGGATCTTGCAGTTTTCTCAACCTAAATTCCAAGTTGCCAATGAATCCTGTGAATCACGTTGCCCTTCCCCCTTTCCTATCCTGGCAAAATATTTGTCATCAGCCTCCACTGTTTGGCACTGACAGCCTTGCGAGGAGCTGCATGCGGGGTTGCAGAAAGCTAAGGGCGGGACTTCACCCTCCACAATCTCCTCTCTGACAGGACAGATTACATGCTTCCTCCTCACTTTAGGTAGAAAAGAAGATAGTGACAAAGGTAATTAGCTCTATTCCTTCTGCCTGCCAAGCTGTTCTTCAGCATTGGAAAGCCTTGAACATTTCTTGCCTTGTTGCAGAAGCAACGATGATCTGTGGGCCTTAAAACCCACTTTTTACAAGGACCCTTTCCAGGCATCTATCTATCTATCTATCTATCTATCTATCTATCTATCTATCTATCTATCTATCTATCTATTTATTTATTTATTTATTGGATTTGTATGCCGCCCCTCTCCGTAGACTCGGGGCGGCTAACAACAATAATAAAAAACAACATGTAAATCCAATACTAAAACAATTAAAAACCCTTATTGTAAAAACCAAGCATCCATACAAACAAACATACCATGCATGAATTGTAAAGGCCCGGGGGGGAAAGAATATCTCAGTTCCCCCATGCCTGGTGGCAGAGGTGGGTTTTAAGGAGCTTACGAAAGGTGAGGAGGGTGGGGGCAATTCTAATCTCCGGGGGGAGTTGGTTCCAGAGGGCCGGGGCTGCCACAGAGAAGACTTTTCCCCTGGGCCCCGTCAAACGACGTTGTTTTGTTGACGGGACCCGGAGAAGGCCCACTCTGTGGGACCTAACCGGTCACTGGGATTCGTGCGGCAGAAGAGACTCCTCAAGTTAAAAAACTATAGTCATGGAGCCATGGTTTCTGTGATTTACAACAATGTGTTTCTCCCATTGCTTCACTTCAGTCTATAACCAGCTTTTCTTAGTTTTTGTTTCAGTCATCTTTTTTTTCCCCACCTGGAGCCCTCTGGTGTATTAGTCTCATCACTCCCTGACAGGCATGACGAACAGTTACAAAATCACTATAAATCTTTTATAACATCCTTATGGGGGTGAAAATGATATTGTAAAAAATGATAATGTAATAGAAGGGAAATGCCATATACATTCTCCAGCTTCAAAAGGAGCCCATGAAGAGAATAAGATTACATTATGCCCCTCATCTCAGGCGTTTTCCAAAATGTAGTCCTACAATTCCCAAACATCTGAAACTATGTGGATTATGGAAGGTGGTATCCAGGGGTGGGCTGCTGCCCGGACGTGGGGGAACGCAGTGTGGTAGCGAAAATGGAGCTCCACCCCAGAGCACCCAATTTACACTGAAAGATGTTGAAAGAAAATGCAGGGCGTCCTGCATAAGCCACACCCACAGTGTGGCAGTAAAGATTTTGGTAGCCCTTCACTGTTGATATCCCTGTTGTGAAAAGTTGTAGCTCATTCTCTTCCCGGGATTCCCTCAGATGAGTCTGGGGAGAATTTGGGTTGGGGCATCATACCCGCCTTCTCCAGGTCCCGTCAACAAAGCAATGTCGTTTGGCGGGGCCCAGGGGAAGAGCCTTCTCTGTGGTGGCCCCAGCCCTCTGGAACCAACTCCCCCCAGAGATTAGAATTGCCCCCACCCTCCTTGCCTTTCGTAAACTCCTTAAAACCCACCTCTGTCGTCAAGCGTGGGGGAATGCTGCCTATGTAGTTCTAGTACATGATATGACTGTATGTATGTTTGTTATATTGGGGTTTCTTGCTTTTAGATTTTAAATGTGTAATTGTGATCTTAGATTTTTTTTAATTATTAGATTTGTTAATATATATTGTTTTTGTTGTTGTTGTGAGCCGCCCCGAGTCTGCGTAGAGGGGAGGCATACAAATCTAATAAATCAAATTAAATCAAATCTCCATCTTAAGATTTAGAAGTTTGTGCTCTGACTTGCATTAAAAACAGGAGCCAAGAAACTGAGTTGGATATAATAATGTCTAACTTTATTCCCATAACTATTTTCAGTATGAGGACTGTTTCCATAATCAGCAATTATATACTCGTTTTGTGTATGTTACACTTGTAAATCTATTTTGCATTCATTAAAATTTGAAATCTATCGTTTAGTTTCTAGCCTGCAAGTGCAACATTCATACTAAGAGTCTCAGCATTGTGGAAACATTTTCGAGCTTACTTAAAATAGTTTTAAGACTCAGATATGATTGCATAGACGACTGTATAGACTTACAGTAAGATTGAAATTAAAAATTTTGCATACCAAAATTTATGAAAAACCAGTTAACCAGATGTATCCAACAGGTTAAACAAAACAAAATCAATCCCATTTTAACTCAGCACATATGTATATCCAGAGGGCTTGTTTTTGTTTTTGTTTTGGGGGATGATTGTGGGGAGGGGGGGGGTTATGGTTAAAATTTTCCCTTTTCCTGTGCTTCCTTCCTATTGTATTATTACAATAGTATAACAAGGACTCTTAGGAAGGGAATGAAACCAGGAGTTGTAACCAGGAGTGGTTGTAACCAGGAGTGGTTACAGGCAGGACGGGGTGGAATGCAGTTCCACCAACGAAAATAAAGATGTGTGCGCAGCTCCAGCTGATCGGCAGCTGTCACTTCCAGGATTACTGGTCTTGGTTCAGCTGTCCTTTTTTTCCTTGCTGCTGCTGCTGTGTCTGCGCTCCTTGCTTTTTTTCTCTTTTCTCCTTCCTGGCCTCGGACGAGCTTCCCTCTCTCCTGCCCAGCTCCCTTCCAGCCTCAAGCGGCTACCTCCTGCCTGAGGTGCAAGCAGAAGGCATGGGTGGAAGCTATGCTGGCAGCTAGTTTCGCCTAGCTACCTAGCCTGAGGTGGGGGGAGGTGACCCAGGAAGGAGAGCACGGGGAACACGGAGCAAATTGTCACCCCAGTAAGTGACCCTGGTAAAGTTGTAAGTTGAGGATTTAACAGTTCACTTGAATGATGATAATAGTTCAAGCCACTCCCACCTGGTCACATGGCCGGAAAGCCACTCGTACCCAGTCACATGACCATTAAGCTACACCCACAAAATAAGCCACACCCAGTGTGGCAGTAAAAATTTTGGCTGCCCATTACTGGTTGTAACTTATCTCACTGCCGGTTCGCTTCCTCTCACACCACGTGGCTAAGAGTGTACATGCGCAGTGCCCAAAAAATCCAAAATATTTTCCCCAAAACTTGAAAAGAAGATGGCGATGCATGCACAGTGCCAGAAACTCAGCCTTTGCACATGCACTGAAGAAAAAAAAACCCAGAAAAATTCCCCCCCCACACACTTTTTTTCAGGAAAATGAAAAAAAAAAACATCGCAGCCTCCACAGACTGGCACCGACCAAATCGGTTCTGTGATGTCATTGTGACATCACCAGTGGGTTGCTACTGGTTCAGATGAACCATTGTGAACCGAGAAGAACCCACCTCTGGAATAAAAGAATAGAAATATGACCATTCAGTCAGTCATTATGACTTATCTGCCTTTGGAATAAGCAAAAGAAGATGCCAAAAGGAAAATATAAAGATCAAAGTAGAGGTGGAACAAAGCAGGATAAAAGATTTAATTTAATTTAATTTAATTTAATTTAATTTAATTTAATTTAATTTAATTTAATTTAATTTAATTTAATTTAATTTAATTTAATTTAATTTAATTTAATTTAATTTAATTTAATTTAATTTAATTTAATTTAATTTAATTTAATTTAATTTAATTTAATTTAATTTAATTTAATTTAATTTAATTTAATTTAATTTAATTTAATTTAATTTAATTTAATTTAATTTAATTTAATTTAATTTAATTTAATTTAATTTAATTTAATTTAATTTAATTTAATTTAATTTAATTTAATTTAATTTAATTTAATTTAATTTTTTAATTTAATTTAATTTAATTTAATTTAATTTAATTTAATTTTTTAATTTAATTTAATAATTTTTTATTATTTTTTAAAAAAATTAAAATTTATTTATTTATTTAATCATAAGAATAGAATTTCCAGTCAGGATACGTTTTCCAATGTCTCTTAGAATCATCCAACCACTATTGTGGCACAATGGGGACAGGATGTATCTCACTTCAGCGATGGCTTGGATGGTGCTATGAAGACATTTTAAGTCATTAGTGGAAAAAGGGCCATTGATAGGCTTCATGGTGCCTATTAGATATCCATCAGTGATAAGTAATTATTTTATCTAGATGACATGTTTCTAAATGGCATCATTCTGAAAATCCAATTGTGGACAGAGTGACTATTAAGGAAAACTGTAGCCTCTAAGCATTGTTTGTGAGCTTGCTAAAAACATCTCCCTAGCCAGTAGAAGAAGTAAGGCATTTAGCCCCCGCTCTGATCTAGAATGTTTTTGTAGATCTTTAATTTACAGAGAGTCTCATATCAGGATAAGCAAGTAAAATCAAAGAGTTGTAATGCTTTTTATCATAAAACTGGCTTGGAAGCAAGAAACAATTTATTGGAGAGACAGTGCTTCTTTAAATATTTTGATTAAATTTTTCATTTTTGTTTTAAGGAATTGCCTGTTGATTTGCTTCTAATTTTCTGTCATAAGATCTATGACAGTCTTGTCAGAACATGGATCTGTCTCTGCATTTGGCAATCAGCAACAATGGAGCATTTCTGAATGAATATGTATTAAGCTGCTACATCCGTTCTGGCTCAACATAAGAACTGTTTCTCTATCCTGGCCTATCTAGTTGAGTCCTACCACGTTGAATATTTTTCCTGATTCTTTTTTCCCCGTATTGTTTCTAGCAGAGTGGCTAGACAGAATTCCTAATGCATAGATATATTATGATAAAGAAAAAGAGGGAAAAGATTAATAAAATAAGGTAAAGCAAAGGTTTGCAAAACACCACCTGAAGGGAAGGACAATTATTGATACAGGCATGGTGATGTCTTCACAGAAATGCCACAATGTCCTTGCATCAGATGTTTCAAAACAAATGCAAAATCATGGCATTTGCACAAGGGCATCAAGAAGTGCATTTTGTCATTTTAATGTTATTGCAGTTTGTTGTACAGGTAGATGCTGCCAGCAGTGGTATTATGGATTAGTAGGAAAGAACCAAGTCACCTGTTATGGCTTCTGATTCTTTTAATCACCAGGTTACTGACTTCCTTTTGTAATTAAGCTTGTGGACAAATGTAGCTCTTTCAATTCTGCACATGTGTTAATTATTTACAGTGCATGTGGATTTCTGTATGTGAACAGCTGAGTATATGTTGCTTTCCCTGGCCTAAACAATCAATAAACTATTTTGGAAACCCTCTTAACATAATGCAGTGAACTCTTTCCTCCCTAAGGTGCACATCATGTTTCCAAATAGGCTTCTTTCCCTTAAGCTGTTGAGTTTATAATGTATTCATTGTTTTTAACATGACTGGAAGACATTTTATTTCAAATATTCCATGTTTACACAGAACGGGGCAAAGATATCACTGTTCAAAATCTGACATTGTAAGAAGCTTATATATTTGGAATTACTCAGATGTCAAGTGTTTTCCCAACTTTGCTATTTTGGCCAAGAAAATAAGAGATATATTAAAAAATAGCAAGAACAGAAAAGAACAATCTTGAGTTGGAAAATTATTTAGAAGACCCAGAGGGTCTCTGTGAGTGAAGAATACAATATGGATCAAAACATTAAACGTTTTAAAATTATCAGTTGGCTCCTTTGTATGTATCAGCTGTTGTTGCATGCTTTTTCAAATAGATTAGCAACACCCATTTATCTCTTGCCGCCTTTCCACATTTATTTAATTATTTCATTCATGCATGCTGCAATTGTAGGATTAGCAATCATTGGCACCATTTAGAGTGAAACAGTAGTCAACACGTTTATGAATGCTTACTCTTTAAAGACATATAGGCTGAAAATAGAGGATTATCTCATTTTGTAGCCTTGTCTTCCTGATAGGAAAACACAGGTAAATATTGCTCTAAGGGAAAATGCTCCACAGTTTTTCATATAATAGCATTATTAAAAGGGCTTCTTTATAGTAGTGAGCATTAACTTAGGAAGTACTAACCAAAGTGCAGCTAGGCTAGCAAGGGTCAAAATACTTGAATAAGAAAGATGTTGTACAATATCTTCTGTTTTGTTGTTAAGTTAAGTCAGTTCCTTATAAGTGAAGTGAATATTAGTTCATTTTTAAGGCTATCTGGCTGTGATATACTGTAGTAACTCTACTTAAGAATTTAATTCGTTCCATGACTAGGTTCCATGTAAGTAGAAGCAATTTTTCCCATAGTAATCAATGTAAAAGCAAATAATGCATGCAAAACAATTAGGAAAGAAATAAAAGCTGGGAATTTGGGTGGGAGGAGGAGGAAGACGAGGAGGAGGACAGTCACTGCCGAAGGAAGAAGGTGAAGTGAGGGGAATAAAAAAATCCAAAACTTTCAGAATTAAAAAAAGAGAGAGACGCTGAGGCTGCAAGGAGGAGCACACATCTCCCATACACCGGGTGCGAGGCTGCCTCCCATACACTGCGCCAGAGAGAGAAACCCAGGGGATATGGGAGGAAACTGGCTGGGCCTTCGTGCCGCTCTCAAATTTCCTGGGAAATTTTTCCAGGCTCAGGTTCTTAAGTAGAAAATGGTTCTTAAGAAGAGGTAAAAAATCTTGAACACCTGGTTCTTATCTAGAAAAGTTCTTAAGTAGAGGTGTTCTTAGGTAGAGGTACCACTGTATTCTTGTAATAAATTTAATTAATAGATAGAATTGACTTGTTTATTTAAGATGAATAATTTGTTTAAGAACCATCCTTATTCCCAGCTATTTGCATTTCATCCATTGCATTGCGGGTTTTATGGGTTTGGACAAATGTTTACATTTAACTGATTAAACAATTAACTGACAGAAAGGCGGGTAATTATTAAATAAAACATTTCAGTGACTAAGATTTTTTGTATGGTCAATTATCTCGCCAGGGTTTGCTGTTTCTATTTTAAAACCGATACAAATACGCATGGCCCACCATGAATTCTGCACAGCTACATCATGACTGACCGAGGCTGATCCTAAAAAGCTAAGCAGGCTTTGATTTGATTAGTCAAGCTATACAAAACTCTGAAAGAGTTTCAGTTTGATGAATCTTCTTCACTCAAGTAGCCCCATAAAAGAAAATCAAAAGAGAAACTTGCTTGAAGCAACTAACTGAATCAAGTGGCTTCAAAACAGTCCTAGCTTTGCAGATTCAAAGACATTTCTGCTGCTTTTAGGGATATTACAATATTACAAATTCAATTCATGCACGGAGAAGGGTGGAATGGGGGATATTAATATGATTAGCCAAACTCTAATCCTCATTTAACTCCCTGCTTATCACAGCTCTTCTGGGATGCCAGGAGTTATGTTATTTTGTGCTTCACTCCCTTTTTCAGTTATAAAATTCAATTTACACATCTGGATTGGACCTGTCAATGCAACTGGAAGTTTAGACTGGGCTGGTTCAAATTGCTTGATAATAATCTCTTGTTCTCACGTACAGGCCTCAAGACAATAGTTGTGGTGCTCCAAAAGTAAAGATGGGGTAGCTAAACTGCACTACTCTAAAAAAAAATAAAGGGAACACTTAAACAACACAATATAACTCCAAGTAAATCAAACTTCTGTGAAATCAAACTGTTTATTTAGGAAGCAATACTGATTGACAATCAATTTCACATGCTGTTGTGCACATTCAGCTTTGTACAGAATAAAGTATTCAATGAGAATATTTCATTCATTCAGATCAAGGATGTATTATTTATGTGTTCACTTTATTCTTTTGAGCAGTATACAAGTACCTCCTTCTCTAGGGCAGCCCCCTTCTTTGCTGCTTGCCAAACCCTAGGATCTTACTGTGCCTAGCTGCTTCTGTTTTCTCAATAGACATACAGTATAGACCAGTGATGACGAAACTTTTTTTCCTCGGATGCTGAAAGAGCATGTGTGTGCACTATCACACATGTGTGAGTGGCTATACCCATAATTCAATGCCTGGGGAGGGCGAAAGCAGCTTCCCCTATCCCCCGGAAGCCCTCCGGAGGCCGGAAATGACCTGTTTCCCAACTTCTGGTGGGCCCAGTAGGCTCGTGTTTCACCCTCTCCAGGCTCCAGAGGCTCCCCTGGAGCTGGGAGAGGTTAAAAACGCCCTCCTTATCCCCCCCCCCGGAGGCTCTCTGGAAGCCAAAAATGCTCTCCCAGAGTCTCTGTGTGAGCCAAAAATCAGCTGGCTGGCCCACACATGCACATTGGAGCTGAGCTAGAGCAATGGCTCGTGTGCCAGCAGATAGGGCTCTGCATGCCACCTGTGGCACCCATGCCATAGGTTCACCATCACTGGTATAGACTATTGGCAGCAAGCCCCACCTATATGAAACTAAGATCTATGACTGCAAAGAGAGTTCTTTCCAAGGGGGCAATTAAGCATGCCAACAAGTTGTGGCTGCCTCCTAGGAATCTCAGTGATTAGAGAGAACACAGCTAAATTTACCCAGGAGATCAAATATGAGGTAATTCTTTTGAGTTCTGCTCAACATATGTCAGGTTTGGCCAACATATCCTGCCCACCTCCTGCTAGTAATACTAGCCTTTTCCAGAAGAAGCCCAGTGTGGTAACCCTTCTAGGTACCTTAGAGCAATGATTTTCAACCTTTTTTGAGCCGCGGCACATTTTTACATTTACAAAATCCTGGGGCACACTACCAACCAAAAGGACACAAAACGACACTCTAAGACACTCTCCTCTCTTTTTCCATCCCTGTCTCCTCCCCCTCTTGTGTGTGTGTGTGTATACATACTCTTGAACCATTTCCAAAAACAGGTGAGGGCTGGGGGGTTTTCTCTCTTATTTTTTGGGTGCTTTTTATCATATGTTTTAAATCAAGAGTCACTTCTCTCTCTCTCTCTCTCTCTTTTGTTTCTCTCTCTTTCCTCTCATTCTCTGTCTCAATCATTTCCTCATTTCTCTTTTTTCCTCCCATCTTTGCTCATTTCTCTCTCTCTCTCCCTTCCTCTCCTTTTTTTTCTCTCTCTCTTGCTTTCTTTCTATCTCTCTCTCTCCCTCTCTCTCTTGCTTTCTCTCTCTCTCACTCTTGCTTTCTCTCTCTCTTTCTCTCTCTCACTCTTTCTTTCGAGCTCTTTCTCTCTCTCTTTTCTCTCTTTCTCTTTCTCTTTATTGCTTTCTTTCTCTCTTTCTCTCACTCTTTCTTTCTCTCTCTCACTCACTCTCTTTCTCTCTTTCTCTGTCTCTCTCTCAGCAAAAAGTTGTGAGACCAGAACCTGAGCTTCCTTCTTCGCGGCACACCTGACCGTGTCTCGCGGCACACTAGTGTGCCATGGCACACTGGTTGAAAAACACTGCCTTAGAGAATCCAGTGACCAGAAGCAGGACATTCACAGGGGGAAGTCAGGGAAAAGATTTTTGAAAATGAATGTTTTGAAATAGGATATTTTCTGCATTGATTCAGTCAGCTTCTTTGTAAGTAATTTGCTGGACAAGTTGGAAGCTTTTGTGTTGTCTTTACTCATCATTGCCTTCTTTTCTCTGAAAGATATTGTGGGGGTGTATTTTTTTTAAAATGTATTGTGGTTAAGATCTTGAAGGTATTCATGTGAGATGTGACAAGATTTATGATCTACTATTCTAGTACATTCATCCCACAGTGATAAACTTTGCAGCAATTTTTCCTCTCACAACTTCTATACAAATCTTTGTTTTTAAATAAAATATTTATTCTTGAAGTGACACGAATTGAATTGCATAACTCTGTTATGTTGATTCAAGATGGCACAGACAAAAGCTGCCTTGGTGAAATCTTCTCAAATGGTTTCTTTATTTTCTATTATTCTCTGTGATTCTCTATGGATTTCATACTCCTGAAACCATCTGCTAAGAATTAAGGAATGTTTCTTTAAGGAGCAGCTTTCGGTAACCTTACCCCCACCTGTCTTTACAAATGCAGAGGAGATTCTAACACAGGAGGAAGCTAATTTCCCAGAACTATGGATCACCAAAAGCAAACGCAGCCAGCAGAAATGAACAGGTAGAAGCACGAGAATTTTAAATAGACTCAGGAATAAGGGAATTTTAAAAACCCTGCTTTGCTCAATCTTTCTTACCAATTTTTAAATAGATGCAATTCTGATTTTTATAACTCATCTGACCTATGCTTTATTGAATCCTGGCTCAATGAGGGAATTGATGACAACAGCATGCATATACTAGAGTTTCAGATACTTTGAGCAGACAGGATCATAGAACTAATGGGGTAGGGGGGGTAGGGAGGAGGCTTATCAACAACAGATGGCCTCAGGACGTAACTATAATACACAAATTCTGTGATGAAAACCTAAGAGTCTTTACTTATCAACTGCAACCCTTTTTATTCCCCACATGAGTTCGCATCATTTCTACTAATTGCTGTGTATATCCGGCCACAGGCCTGTGTAAACAAGGCTTTATGAACTTTAGCTGATCAGATTATGAAGACTGAAGCACTGGCCATTATTCTAGGTGATTTTAACAAAGGCAATTTAAGGAAAGAGCTTCCAAAATATTTTCAGCATGTCAATTGTCCCACTAGAGGCAAGAATACTTTAGAGCACTGCTACACAACACTAAAAGATGCTTATCAATCCTTACCACAAGCAGCTGTGGGCCACTCTGATCTTTGCATGATTCACCTTGCACCTGCTTACAGACAAAGATTTAAAGCCACAAAACCACTTCTTAAATAAGTGAGAATTGAACTGAATCTACAAGCTTGCTTTGATTGTACGGACTGGAATATTTTTGAAGATACCTCTGCAGACCTGGATGAACTCACACATACCGTAACATCATGTCAGCTTCTGTGAAGACCTATGTGTACCGACCAGGAACTTGTGAATAAACAGTAACAATAAACCTTGCTTCACAGCTAAACTTAAACAGCTACATTGTTCCAAAGAGGAAGCCTACAGAAAATGTGATAGAATGCTGTACAATCAGGCCAGAAATAGATTAACAAGGGAAACCAGAGCAGCAAAAAAGCTACTCCGAAAAACTAAGGAATCAGTTCTCAACAAACAAATCAGCAAACATGTGGAAAGATCTTAAAAACATCACCGGTTACAGCAAATCTTCTTCCCAAGCTGAAGGAAATCAGCAGCTGGCGGATGACCTAAATGTGTTCTACTGCAAGTTTGAAAGGAAACTACAGCCACCTATCTCCACAAACTCCATCCCGGATGCACCAATAACAGCCAAACCGCCTCCCAACTGACCCCATCCCATTGGGTTCACAACCTCTGGAGATCACAGAAAAGGAATTGCAAGATCTATTTCATAGACAAAAGCCAGGAAAAGCACGAGGCCCAGACAAGATAACTCCTTCTTTCTTAAAAGTCTGTGCTGACCAATTTGCCCCCATTTTCACCCATATCTTCAACAAATCACTAGAGATATGCCACATTCCTTCCTGCTTCAAATGCTCCATTAGCATCCCAGTGTCCTCTATCAAGGAACTGAATGACTACAGACAGGTTGCTTTAACATCTGTAGTTATGAAAACCTTTGAAAGGCTAGTGATGTCCCACTTGAAAACCATCACAGATGCCCTGCAATTAGATTGACAGATGTTTTTGTCAATCTTGAATCTCCAAAGACCTCTGTTAGGGTCCCCTTTGTAGACTTTAGTTCAGCATTCAATACCATCATACCAGACATTCTTCTAACTAAACTAAATCAACTATGGATACCTGAACACTCTTATAAGTGGATTACAAGCTTCCTAAGAAACAGGAAGCAGCAGGTGAAGCTAAGCAAAAGTACATCAGGTACCTGTACAATTAGTACAGGACCCCACAAGGCTGTGTGCTCCTATCACTTCTTTTCTCTATATATACCAATGACTGCATCTCAAATGATCCATATGTTAAACTACTGAAGTTTGCAGATGATACAACAGTAATTAGTGTTCATTCAAGATGATAAAACTGCATACATACAGGAGCAACTAGCCTCGTGGTATGACCAGAACAATCTGAAACTGAACAGAATCAAAACTATAGAAATGGTAGTAGACTTTAGGACAAACTTCCCATTCTACAACCTCTTACAATACTAGACAACATAGTATCAACAGTGGAGACCTTCAAATTTCTAGGTTCTATCATATCTCAAGACGTAAAATGGTCACCTAACATCAAAAGCATCATCAAAAAAGCACAACAAAGAATGTTCCTAGGAAGCTCAAACTACCCAAGTAGCTGCTGATACAGTTCTACAGATGAATTATTGAGTCTGTCATCTGCACCTCTATAACTGTCTGGTTCGGTTCTGCAACCCAACAAAACAGACACAGACTTCAGAGGATAATCAGAACTGCAGAAAAAGCAATGCCTTCTGCCTGATTTCCATTGAGGACCTGTATACTGCACGAGTCAAAAAGAGGGCTGTGAAAATGTTTACTGACCCCTCCCATCCTGGACATAAATTGTTTCAACTCCTACCCTCAAAATATTGCTACAGAGTACTGCACACCAAGACAATTAGATACAAGAACAGTTTTTCCTTAAACGCAATGACTCACCACTGTCAAACTATTCACTAAGGCTGCATTACTATTACTATTAGTCTTACCATGGTTCCTATCACCCATCTCTTCCCACTTATGACTGTATGACTGTATCTTGTTGCTTATATCTTTATGATTTATATTAATATTATTTCCTGATTGCTTATTTGTACCCTATGACAATCATTAAGTGTTGTACCTCATGATTCTTGACAAATGTGTATTTTAAGTACACTGAGAGCATATGCACCAAAGACAAATGCCTTGTGTGTCCAGTCACACTTGGCCAATAAAGAATTCTATTCTATTCTATCTATTCTATTCTATACACAAATTCAAATAAATTATGTCATTTTTAATTTCAGATCTCCAATTTGAATCAAATCAGGACTAGTTCACACATCCCTACTCAAGGGAGACAACCAGGAAACTTGGAGACTGAAAGCTACACTGGGAAATTATAGAAAAATTCTGGAAGAAAATAAATGACTATCATATTATTCAAAGAATAATACATAAATTAGTTGATGAAACCAATAGGCATCAGTTACTTTTTGTCATGATTTCTACAAATCTTACATTCAGAACTTGGAGATTTGGTTACTATCTGTGCTCTATTTTCTTGATATATGTCCATAATCACATTGGGACTTCAGGGAGACAGCAAAAAGACCCAAGGCAAACTTATAGAGAATCTAGAATTCCAAGTTACCCTGGGAATGAGAATTTGGATTGGCACTGTCTTTGAGGAATGTCTTTCATCTCGTGGGCCAGTTCTAAACATCTAGATCAGCTTGATCAAAATCAAGTGCTATAACTATATCTGCTTGACTCACAGTGGCTCAGTTTTCTCCAAACCTACTATCTCCAGAATGTCCAAGATAGACATTTTAGCTGATCTATGTGATTTTGGGTATTATATATGGTTCTATACTAGAACTGCTCTCTGGCTATAACGAATTAGGAATATCCGCTGGATATGGGAAGAAAGAAATCAAGGTTGGTTAGACTTGATGGAGTCATGCAAACTGAGTAAAGAGAAGGAGAGATTTTTAAAGGATGTAGCTCTCCAAACAGGAGAGCAGGATGATATCTCTCATGTTTCCCAAAAATAAGACCTTGTTTTATGTTGTGATTCAGTCTGAGGCTCCTCAGGGAACGGCTGGAAATCTGCCGGCTCCATGCTCAGAGGGGGAAGACGAGGAACAGGAGGAGGAGGAGGAGGAGGAGGACCAGGCAGACGGGGAAGAGGAATGCCAAGACGAAGAGGAGGGAGAACAGCCTGAGACCCCCGGGGGGGGAGCTCTCCCCAGTGAGTAGCCTGGAATCCTTAGATGAGAACGCACAAGCCATCATCGATATGAGGCAGAGAAGGGCCTCCCAACAAAGGGGACAATTAGCCAGGTATTTCCATCCCTAATAGGCAACAGCTGGGTTTGGGTGTGGTTCTCCTCAGAAAGGTTGAAAAGGCAGGCCCGCCCTTCCTGTATTGTGGAGAGTTATCTTTTGTGAGTTCTGTGACCTTGCTTCGATCCTTGGCGTCTCTGATTCTGGTTTGTGGCCTCGAAGGCTGAAAACTTGGGGGAGGCGTGGGTTTTATTATCTACAGTGGTGTGTGTGCCAGTAAGAAGCCTGTTGTATTGTCTGGCCGTCGTGACTCTTCTGTGAAGCCTCATAGCATTCCAGTTTGTAAGAACAGTTTTTGTTCTCTGTGTTTGTTTTCAAAGATATAAAGTGGCTTTGCTTTTTACCAGCGTGTCTGGCTGCTTTTTTCAGTTGGTGTTGAAGTCTGGGGGCACCCAGACAGAACATTTTATATATATATATATTGAATCCTGAAATGAGCACTTGACCTTATTGCCATGCACTCAAACGTTTGATTGGGCTTATTATCAGAAGATGTCTTATTTTGGGGGAAACTGCAGTTGTTGTTTTTTGCCTACAGATTCTTGCCATGTAAAATACCAGATAACAGAAATACACAGACTGGTAAAATATTCATCAGGTCAGGCTCGGATCCAGTTCCCAGAAGTTCTTATATATCCAAGAAAGGTCAAGACAGAGTTGCCAATGCTCAAACCAATAGAGACAAGTGATAAGTAGCAACTCTTGAGTTCACCACAATTTGGCACAAGCCTTCATCTTAGAGAACAGGAACTATAGGCCAGGGCAATTAGTAGAGAATTAATAGGTGAATGCAAATCCTCTCCTTGATTGACATAACAGAATTCTTCCTTTAAAAAAAAAAAATCACTATTTCTCAAGCTTTTAGTTCAGCATGAATGTAGGAAATTCCCATGCAAAAAATACCCTTTGGTTCCAGTGGGGAATAAAATATAATTCCTTCTTGGTTTTGGAAGAATGAGTGGTTGTGAATGAAGTTCTGAAACAATGTGTAATTGAAATTTAATTCCTTTGTGTGATTTACTAAACTTACCAACATATGAAGGAAAAGGGAAGTAAAGAAGTAGTAGAGCGCTGGTGAGACCACATTTGGAATACTGTGTTCAGTTCTGGAGACCTCACCTACAAAAAGATATTGACAAAATTGAATGGGTCCAAAGACGGGCTACAAGAATGGTGGAAGGTCTTAAGCATAAAACGTATCAGGAAAGACTTAATGAACTCAATCTGTATAGTCTGGAGGACAGAAGGGAAAGGGGGGACATGATCGAAACATTTAAATATGTTAAAGGGTTAAATAAGGTTCAGGAGGGAAGTGTTTTTAATAGGAAAGTGAACACAAGAACAAGGGGACACAATCTGAAGTTAGTTGGGGGAAAGATCAAAGGCAACATGAGAAAATATTATTTTACTGAAAGAGTAGTAGATCCTTGGAACAAACTTCCAGCAAAGGTGGTTGGTAAATCCACAGTAACTGAATTTAAACATGCCTGGGATAAACATATATCCATCCTAAGATAAAATACAGGAAATAGTATAAGGGCAGACTAGATGGACCATGAGGTCTTTTTCTGCCGTCAGTCTTCTATGTTTCTATGTTTCTAGAAACAGAAGTAGGTAGTTGGAAGCTGCTGTTTGCTGAATTATTGTCTAAGCTGCAGGAGCAGTCTCAAAGCTCCCCCTGCTGGATACATTGAGTAGATTCTCAAGGTCATGGATTAGAGCTGTCTTCATGTGTGCCACCGTTCTATCAACATAAAATGAGAATGTGGTATTGGCCATTGAATTCATTAGCATGTGAAGATATCAGGTAATAGAATAAGAAATGTAAGCAGTATTTGACATTGTCAAGTATGCCATAGTGAAGAGACACATTGCCTAGAAGAAAACTTCCTCCCCTACTAGAGGTTTCCATGGCTCTTTAGTTAGTAACTGAACATAGGAGAGAAGATAGCATGGTCTGGAAACTCGGTGCTGATGGCATGTCAAGCCTGACATAAACTAACAAGGAGGCTATGCTATCTGAGAATTATGGGAACTAAGAACCAAAGGGCCAGTGCAATTTGGGTAAAGGTATGTCTGAAGTATATTTGATAGGTCACTCTGGATATTAAACAGAAATTTTATTCCATATTAATACAAAGCAAGGTGAAGAAATTGCACAGCTTAATAGTATATGTTTGAGAGCAAGAGATCCTTCCACTGGGATCCACAGAGAACACAATTTCTGAGTCATTTTAGGATTATATTTGACTAACTAAGAGCCGGGGTGGCATAGCAGATAGGGTGCTGTACTGCAGGCCACTGAAGCTGACTGCAGATCTGAAGATCAGCGGTTCAAATCTCATCACCGGCTCAAGGTTGACCCAGCCTTCCATCCTTCCGAGGTGGGTAAAATGAGGACCCGGATTGTGGGGGCAATATGCTGGCTGTGTTAACAAGTGCTATTGCTAACATGATGTAAGCCACCCTGAGTCTAAGGAGAAGGGCGGCACAAAAATTGAATGAATGAATGAATGAATGAATAAATAAATAAATAAATAAATAAAACTTCTGCCATTATTTACTGACATTGGGAATTCTGACAATGAAACTTGCCATAATAAAAGATAAACGATGGTGTGTAGGTTGACCATTTCATTGTGCTGAGTCATCTGGCGAGTAAAGAGGTCTGTTGACTGCTTGCTGCTATCCAAATTGCAGCTGTAAAATGGACTATATTCCCACAATAATTCCCATAAACAGCTCACAGTCTGGGGACCAAACTGCACTTTCATAGACAAGTGACTCCATTCTGGCAGGACCATAAAGATGGGGATCACAGTAACCAACATAATTTTTATTTTATTTTATTTTAGAAAAAGCAGCTCTATGTATCTCTGCACATGCCAATAATGATGATTACTTGAGTCCAGAAGTCTTGAGTACAGCCTAGCAGAATAAGACAAACTTTCTGGAATGCCCTTCTTCAACTGACCATCCTCCATGACTGCAGAGTTTCAGCTGTTTGCTCATTCCACAACTGGAAGAAAAGCACAAATTCTTCATGAATTTTTTTTAAAAAAAAGACTAAAGCAAAACACTCCACATTTGGAACTGACAAATAGCCATGTCAAATTACTATCCATTACTCCATCTCATTACCTAATCTTGCTGTGTGCAAGACTGATAAAATCATCTGCAGTAATGTAAAACAGTTATGCCAATTTTGCCTATCGACTTCTGACAATTTGAAAATGACTGGTTTGAGGAAGTCTCATAATATTTGTGCTCTTTCACTTCTTAGCGTGACCATTATCCCTGACTTCTATAAAAAAAATAACTTTGGAAAAAAAATCTGGGCCTTCTTGTAAAGGACATTTCTCTTGTGCAAAGCTTGATGCTAACTGATCTCCGTATTCAGTCTGGATTTTTAATAGATCTGATTACAGAACCAGACTGAATTTGCTTCATATATCTAATATTGAAAAGAAACACATATAAAACCCCTCATTTAAAACCAAACAACGCATGCATACCAATCATAAAATATAAAAGCCTAGGGAGGTGTTTCAGTTCCCCCATGCCTGGCGATATAGGTGGGTCTTGAGTAATTTACGAAAGACAAGGAGGGTGGGAGCAGTTCTGATCTCTGGGGGGAGTTGATTCCAGAGGGCCAGGGCCGCCACAGAGAAGGCTCTCCCCCTGGGGCCCGCCAAACGACATTGTTTTGTCGACAGGACCTGGAGAAGGCCAACTCTGTGGGACATTATCGGCCGCTGGGATTCATGCGGTTGCAGGCAGTTCCGGAGATACTCTGGTCCAGTGCCATGTAGGGCTTTAAAGCTCATAACCAACACTTTGAATTGTGACCGGAAACTGATTGGCAGCCAGTGCAGGCCACGGAGAGTTGTAGAAACGTGGGCGAATCTAGGAAGCCCCACGATGGCTCTCGCGACCGCATTCTGCACAATCTGAAGTTTCTTCCCACTCTTTCAATTTCTTTGAGGAAATAAGCATATATTTGTAAAAAGCAACTGTCTTGAATATGAGTTGGAAAAACAAGGGATGTGCTTTAAATCTAGTCTTCTTGTTAGCTCAGAGTGTATGAGATAATTCTTTGTGATTTGACATGCACAGAATGTGATAGAATGAGGACAAATCCCTTCAAGATCCAACTTGACTAATTATGGCAACTCCATCTTAAACCTACATGAAGGGTGGCACCATCATGTCTGAATTGCCTGAAGTGTTCCTTCCATTTCATTCAGTTCTCCATTCTCAGAGGGAAAGGGCAAATGCCCAGGACTTTTCAAAAACAGAAATTCAATGTTGGGCCTAGCCCAGAGGTCAACACATATTTGAAAATCTGAAGTGACAGTTCTTTCCTGATAGGATTTAGATGGGAGGTGAGGCATATTTATAGAACATGTCATAGGTGCTCTAGCAAAATGGCTGCCTTGCCTAAAATGATTTTGTGAGAATGCAAACTGACATGGTTTCTCTATCTTCTGTGGTCTGGATGTTCTCTATGGTTCTGGATTCTCTTTGTCCCTTAATAGATGAGCACCTTTTCAAATAAAACAGTGGGCCACAGCTACTCATTGCTTTTATTTCCAAGAATGACTCTGAACTTGGGCTCATTATTATATAAAATTTCAATTATTTGGGGTTGGCTTGTTTTCTTTCTTTCTTTCTTTCTTTCTTTCTTTCTTTCTTTCTTTCTGGGGGTAGGGGCTGGAAAAATTTAGGGTTTTTTTTAAAAAAAGTGAAACAGGAAGTTTGTATCATTCCTGGAAAATACCTGTGGGTATTTTTTCCAGTTACTGGCATTTAGAGGGAACAAAGTTTCTTTCTGATAATGTTGAAAGAAGTTATAAGGCTATGCTAATCTTCCTTTTTTACAAACCTGACAATTATATATTGTTTGCACTTAAACTTTTTAAAGCCAAAATAACAAGCCAAATCTTGTACAGCTCCTAGGTTTATATCAATAAAGATTGCAGATTGCTGGAAGGTGCCCAATCAAACAACATTATGGCTTGCATTTTAGGCTCTTTGATGTATTCCCAGTATGTCTTTGCACTTGGCAGCAAGGAAGATCTCATTTGAGGTGTTTATCATCATAATTTTTGGCTTCAGCAAATATTTTCGATTAGATGTTTGGTCTGCCCAGCATCTCTAGATAGTTATATTTCATCCCAGAGGAACATAAATAGAAATGATATTTAACATTATGGAATCTGTGAGCAAACTTTGATTGTGCTGAATTCTGAACAAATAAAGTTAGGCAGCAGGTAGAAACTAAGGAGGGTCAGAACCAGTTAGCAGTTGTCTTGTCATTTCCAGTGACAAGACAATGTCAAAGGGGCCACAAAAACACTGGCTATGTTCATGAAATCATCAGAAATCAAACTCAACTCAAGGATATCTCTACTAATGATGCAGCACTGATAATGTTATCTAGTTTGGTAATGAAACATCTGCATTACCACCAACTTCAAAAAGCACCAAGGACCCCACCACTAACTTTTTACCAAACATAATAATCAAATTGAAGTTAATGTATCGTCTTTGCCAGTTACTGTATCGTCTCACCTACAAAAAGATATTGACAAAATTGAACGGGTCCAAAGACGGGCTACAAGAATGGTGGAAGGTCTTAAGCATAAAACGTATCAGGAAAGACTTAATGAACTCAATCTGTATAGTCTGGAGGACAGAAGGAAAAGGGGGGACATGATCGAAACATTTAAATAAGGTTCAGGAGGGAACTGTTTTTAATAGGAAAGTAAACACAAGAACAAGGGGACACAGTCTGGAGTTAGTTGTCTAGTAAATATAAAGTACTTCCAGACAGGTGGGGAAAAGATCAAAAGCAACATGAGAAAATGTTATTTTACTGAAAGAGTAGTAGATGCTTGGAACAAACTTCCAGCAGACATGGTTGGTAAATCCACAGTAACTGAATTTAAACATGCCTGGGATAAACATATATCCATCCTAAGATAAAAATACAGGAAATAGTATAAGGGCAGACTAGATGGACCATGAGGTCTTTTTCTGCCGTCAGTCTTCTATGCTTCTATGTTTCTATTTAATGACCAAAATGATCTTTGATAACTACCAACTACTGTACTTCATGATTCTACATAGAGTTTCTACACTGTATCAAAGAACTTATTTCATAACAGGAAAAATATGTTTTATTCTCAGTATTGGTGTGGGGGAGGAAATGCAGCAATATGCCCAGGTGGGGATATATTTATCTAGTAAAATTAAGAGAACTACACATGTACCTCTTTGCTGGCCCTCCAATAGTTTACAATTTTATCAATTAATAACCCTAATAATCTCTGAATAATTCAGCTTCTGGTATATCAATTATCAGTAATTGTAATGAAGTTTGCTAAATTTGACTCTTAATGCTCTTGCATATGATCAAATGTTCAAATATGAAATACATTTCAGTAAAAATATTAGTGTTTCCAGTCAATTATGGATATTAATGAGTGCTGTTTTTTCTAACCTGTGTTAGTTGATTTTATAGAACAGATCTATTACCATAAACCAAAGCTATCTTTAAAAAAAAATAGTGCCACCACCTGTTACAATAGGGGAGGGGAAGCTTTCTAAGGTACTTCCAGACAGGTGGCAAAATATCATGATTAATTTTCAACATTATTCACTTTGACTTAGCGGGATTGGCTGCTCTGCTTGAGGCATCCTAATATGCTGTCCAGCCCTGAATTCATCTGTAATGTTTGTGGCAAGCCTCAACAATGTTATAAAAATGTTTGTTTGAATTCCATCTTTCATATTTTTACAAATAATTCAAGGTGATGAATACGTGTCCAACATACTTTCCTCCTCCTGTTTTCCCCACAACAATCCTGTGTGATGGGTTGAGCTGAGGGAGAGTGGCTGGCCCATTCACCCAATTTTGACAGGCCTATGTCTGTCAGTACTACCGTATCTTGTGTGAATTGTATCCTACCTATAATTACATTACTTTTATTAAAAAGTGGGTTATAAGGTTCAGAGAGAGGGGGAGATTTTGCTCCACCAGTGGCCAGTTTAAGAAAGTCCTCTGTATAGTGTGTCTCTCACTGTAAGTGCTATTGCTGAAAGGGAAGGGATTGCTAGTAAACAAACCCTTAGAGTGGAATACATGCATGAGAAGAAAAGAAGTTTTCCTGATCTTGGGACATGTAGCATATTCCTACTGCTCTTATTTGTCACCTCTTGGAGGTTGGCCAGGTCAGAAAACATACTCCACAGGAAGACTTCACAATAAACTTAATCAAGACAGCCTCTATTAACAGAATTGTGCTTTGTGTTTTGCTTTGTGTTTCTAACAAAAGAGTCAAGATGAGTCTCTTCTTAATATAGGGGTGTTGTGGTTAGCTCTGGCCCAGCTCCTGCCCCAAGGAATGTGCAGGTGGATGTGGGGGAAACATCCACATGACGCAGGCCTGCTTTGCTCCTGATGGAATCTGCCGACGAAGCCTCCTCCGACCAAGGAAGCATGAGTGACAGGGAAGAGGGGAGTTTGTCAGACAGCCCAGGAGGATATCAATCATCTGTATCATCCCTGGATTCTAAACAAGAATTAATGACACATCCACGCATGCATAGAATGATGCATAGGAGAAAACAACTGAAGGATTATTACAAGAGAAAATGAGGCCACCTGTGGTTGGGTGGGGCTGCTGTAATTAGTGCTACAGATAAAAGTGCAGCTTGGTGTTTTAGCCTCATGGCAGTTTATCTGATTCATTGTTTCATCAAGATTGTGGTTTTTGTGCTGTTCAAGATTTTGTGTGGACTCACTGGACTTTAGAATTGGACTCAATTTCCCAGTTATTGGGTGAGCAATTGGATTGCAATTGGATTAACCTGTGCCTTGTGTGTACCAGAAAATCCATTTGACATTTAAAAGGGGAGCTGTTTCTGTTTTTCTGTTTATAAAAACTTTTGGGCTTTCCTTTTATTGTGTGGTATGTGTCTTCCTGGACTAATTACCCTGTAATTACGGGCAGTTGAAACACGCCGGCAGAACATAGGGGTATGTCCAACCTTGGCAACTATAGGACTTAAAGACTTCAATTCCCAGAATTTGATGACAGAACAATTAATCAGTGGAACAACTTGCCTCTTGAAGTTGTGAATGCTCTGACACTGGAAAATTTTAAGGCAAGATTGGACAGACATTTGTCTGAAATGGTACATGGCTGCCTGCTTCAGCAGGGGTTAGATTAGAAGACTTCCAAGGTCCCTTCCAACTCTGTTATTCCTTTAACTGGCTGAGGAATTCTGAGAGTTGAAGTCTCAATACTGTTACCTTTTCCAGGGTTATGCCCTTTTGATTTCTATTACATAGTCATAAGTTGCTGTTCCTATGGCATGTCCCAATAAAACATAGTTCTAGTTTCTCAATGGTATTGATTTCCTGATGTAGCCCACCTCATAGGTCTGACTCTTATTTCAGAATTGATAAGCATCTGATTTTGAAATCTGGATTTCTATTGCAGCCGAACTGGCTTGGTGCTACCTCAGACCAGAGGTGGGTTCCTCCCAGTTTGGACCAGTTCTTTAGAACCGGTAGCAGGAATTTCCCCCTGCTTGCTGAACTGGGATTGAAGGCCGGCTGGCCATGCCCATGAACTGGCTCTCTTGGCGCCATAGGCACAACCATCTTGTTTTTCGCTTCTGCATACACGCAGAAGCTGTTTATTGCTTCTGCGCATGCACACAAACTGAGTTTTCAGCATTGCAAATGCGTGCGGCCATGTGGCATGGGAGGAATTGAACCAGCAGTGAGATAACTGGTTCAAACCTAAAGCAAAATTTGAGTCTCAGGCTTCAAAGGTGGAATTACCACGGCAGACAGTAGCATATTCCCCTATTTGAAAACTATCATCAAAGTTAAGGCTGTTCAAAGGGCTTTCTTACTTTGTATAATCAAAAAAAAGTTTCCAGCATAAATGTTGCAACTCAATTATACAATTAATCATTTTTTAAAAATGATTAATTACTTGAATAATGTGATATTCCTTTATGGGAAACCAATGTCATTATCCCTGCCTTACTATTGAAAATAGGGAAATCTTCAAAGTTATCCAGTCATTTTAAAAGCTATGAGCTGAGATATTTAGCTTCCAGCATGTTTTTTAAAAACTGGTTTCTTGCATAAGTTCCCTTGTACAGCAGAAACCAACTAGCTAATATATTTTGTGATGTAAAAAGGCATCACAAAATATGGTGGCGGTGCAAGGTAATTTGTCTAGAAAAAGTGGGAGTAAAGACAAGAGAACAATTTGCTGGCATTTTGGTTTTATTTTTCATTGTCGTCTTTATATTGCCCAGAACACAGTTTTGTTTTTGAGAATTTGCTACCAATTAACTTGTAGAGATAATAGCTGAGATAGACACCCACCCACTGCATCTCATAATTCCAATTGCCCTGCGTGGTGTAATCTGAGAAAGATTGCACAGACTCGTGAGCTGCAATGCTGCTGTTGCTGGCATCTTTATAAACAGCTTCTGCCTTTGTTTCAAAATAACCCCTCTGTGAATTGCGTCACAAGGCTAAAGTTTTTGGCTGCTTCTGTGAGACATTTAAGTCAATGCTTGAAGTATGATTCTCAGTCAGGCGGCTAGGAGAACAGACTGAAGCTACAAATAGAAAAATTCTACTGGTAACAGCAATTTTGTCCAACTTACAAAAAGCATTTAAAAGAAATCTCAAAAAAACCCTGGTGGTTGAGCAACTAATGGCATCAGAGCTGAGCTCACATGTATTTCAGAATACCATAAAAATAAGACATCGTTCCAGTGCATAGATTTACAAATGGCTGCCTTGCTTGATTATGGCTACTCTGTTGATAAAACCTTTCCTATTGAATAGTTAACTAATCTCAAAGTACTAAACACCTGAAGACCTTTACTTTGGCATAATGTCATAGCCTCCATTCAACTGTCCTTGAAGGCTGAATGAAGAAGATTCCTTACCCAGAGAGACAATTCATTCCCCTGTGACTCTGGACACACTGAAACAATTAAAAATGTGTTTCTCCGGGGCCTGTTTTACAGAAACATCCATTTGGTCATCCTCAATTCACCATTATTGCATAAATGGGCAGGCTACAAAGGGCAACTCTACATCCCCTGCCCCTGTCAGATACCAACCTTGCTATAACATACAGTGTTGCCAGGCTGTAGCATTTAATATCCCTCAAATGATGACTTGTGCCATAAATTAAATTAAATATGTATCTTGTTCGTCATTTTAGAGTGCTCTGAAATTTGATATAGCCTGTCACAATACTAATTTTTGTGTTCTTTTATATCCATTTTAATACTCCTACCCCTCTTTTTAGATTTTTAATTAAGACTTTTATTTTTTTTATATCTACTTTATGTTTTATATGTTCTTGCTTTTTAAAAATATGTTAATAGATTTTGATGTACATTTTATTTATTTTTAAAAATGACTGCACCCCACCCTCCTAAAGCTGGCCTATAACTATAATAAAGATTTGATTTAATCTGTTGATGAAGACTCTTTAGTGATACACAGCCAGTTGGTAACAGCAATTGGAGTCGTCAACTATGTAAATTGCCTCACTGAGTGTAGCTCTCCAGACCTATTAGATTGCACCTGCGGCAACTTTAAGGATCATGTTGGTTGGGTGTGATAGGATTTCTAGCCTGGAGGAAAACAAAGAGGATCTGCAGTAAAGAGTGAGAGAGCTTGATGAAGGCCCAGTCCTTCATATTTCCAAATAAGCTTAGGAAAGACTCGTATCTGGAGTCTCAGAAGGTAGTAATATTATATGTTGTGGTTAGCTCTGGCCCAGCTCCTGCCCCAAGAAATGTGGATGTGGGGGAGACATCTACATGCTGCAGGCCTGTTTTGCCCCTGGTGGAATCTGATGATGAAGGTTCCTCTAACCAAGAAGACATGGGTGACAGGGAGGAGGAGAGTGTGCCAGACAGCTCAGAAGAAGATCAATTATCTAGCTCCTCTTTGGATTCAGAACAAGAGTTAATGATACAGCCACGCATGCGGAGAGCGATGCATAGGCAACAACAACTGAGAGATTATTATCAAAGAAAATGAGGCCAGCTGTGGTTGGACAGCCTGTGGATTTGGCCATTGTGGAGAATTATCTGATCGTTGTGTTTCGTGCCTGCTTTGCTGACTTTGACCTTTTGTGTGCTGATTCTTCCCCGCTTTAAAACTAAGCCAGAGCAAAGTGTGTTTCACTTTGTGAAAGAAGAAGGACTGTGAATTGCCTCACAGCTGCAAGCTAAGTATCACAGAACTGTTAAGGGACTTGTACAAATTACCAGTTTGTTTGGAGATGAGTGCTCTTTGCTATATAAAAAGAGGGCTTAGTTTAAGTGAATTTTCATTATAAAGAACATTGTTTTGAATTTTCAAACATGTGTGTGTCTGAAATTTGTACCTGTGAATTTTCGGGAGGAGTCTACCAGAGAGCCCGACAGAACAATTATATATATATAGAGAGAAAGCATTTAAACTCATTACCCACAGGCATTGGTGGGCTACTAGCTGGAACGTTAAATTGTGGTCGCCGCTGCGGCTTGTAACTGCTTGCGGGGTCAGCGCAATTTTACTACTGCACCTGTGGAGGTAACAAAGTCATGCATGGAGCCACTGGTGCACCTACATTTTGGTGAGGTTTTTTGCTTCCGCACATGCCGAAACACAGGCGCACCTGTGGCTCCGTGTGCGATTTTTCTACCTCCACAGGTGCAGATGCAAAATCGTGCTGGCCCTGCAAGCACTTACGAGCCGCAGCAGCAAATGCAATTTAGTGTTCTGGCTAGTAGCCCACCGATGCCCACAGGCCACATATAACCCTCCAAATCATTTTCTGTACCTACAGTATTGTTGTAGGTACTAATAAGAGTAAGCCCATGATGTGTATGGTATGGTACATCACTATCTCCAGAGCATAAATGTCTATGGCAATTATCAGTCATCCAGGTCATGGTTGTCCCAAAGGTGCTTTTTCAAGAGGCAAGTGAACTTTCTGGTTTTTCTTTGAAGTTGTTCTGCTTCTCATCCATCCAAGAAGCTTCTTCAGCTCTGAGCTCTTGGATGAGAAGTGAAACATCTTCAAAGAAAAATCTGAAAGTTCACTTGCCTCTTGAAAAAGCCCCTTTGGGATAGTCCAGAGCATGAAGTCAATTCTATTCTTGAAAGGCAGGCAATAGCTCTTTTCAATTTTCAGAGCAGATCTCAGCAAAACAAAACCAAAAACCCAAAGTCACTACTTATTTGTTCCTTAAAAAAACCAAAAAACCCTTGTGTATTGGGACAAGGGAAAAATTTCATATCGATTGGAGATGAAACACTTTTCTTCCAATTTAAAAAAGGAACCTTTTCTTCATTTCATCATTGTTCTCTCTCAAATACCCATTTTGCAAAGAGCAGCCTAAATTTTAGTTTCTAGTCTAGACAAACGTCTGTACATGCTGGAGCTTTAGATAATGTTCAGGAGCTGAAATAATGCAGGCTTTTTTTAAAAAAGAAAACATCAAAAGCATACATTTATTCAGAGGTACAAAATAAGAATAAAGACACTAAGAAAAGAAAAGTCTGCAGCGCTGTTATAATGCTTTTTTAACCCTGCTGTTCTGTTCGGGTCGTATGTGACCCGAAGCCAAGTTTGAGTCCCTGTAAAAAATTTTCCCTGCATATCTGAAACTTGAAATTTCATGACTATCCATCACTTCAGGGGTTCTCTCTATGAGAATTTTTTTTGGGGGGTGGGGGGCTTAGTTTTTGCTGGGCAAAAAAAGTTACAAATCTTCTGTTCGGGTCACATACGACCCGGACCGAAAACTCTTCATTTGAAGTGCTTATGTTTGGTCAATTTGAAAACTTTTTTCACTTGGAAAGTAGTCTGAACATTTCTGCACACAATGATATGAAAATTGAAATGAAAAAAGTAAATCTTATTGGTTTATTTTGCGGATATAATGCACGCCCCCCCGTTTTTGTGATTTTTTTTTCAATTTATGGATAGTTTTGCTTGCAAAATGCATTCTATTTTACTAAAGTTGGTGTGGGATTGGTAGCTTGAACATTTCTGAATATAAGAAAAATATAAAGGAACTGAAAAAAATGATTCTTATTGGTTTTTTAATATCAGAAATAAGGCCTCCCCCCCCCCTCGGCTGCTTGCAACCATTTTCACTTTTTATTTTTTTATCCTCCAAATCCGAAATATTCTTTAAAATCTTAGGCATTCATTTACTCAATTTAACAATGCTGATCATCAAAAAATATTTTTGGGGTGGTGGCTAATTGTTTTCTGGGCAAAAAAAAATCATAACTTCGAGTCTGTTTCTGTTCGTATATGACCGGACCAAAAATAATTTTTTTAGGTACTTGAATTTGATCTTTTTGAAAACTTTTTCAACTGGAAAACTAGTTTGAACATTTATGAACATAATGATATGAAAATTGAACTGGAAAAATTGAGACTTATATTTTTATTTTGATCAAAAAGCCCCTCCCCCCCCATCCTTTTTTAATTTCGTGTCAATTTCTATTTTTTTAAGGCTACAAATCCCTAAGGAATTTCCCCCCAAAAGGTTTGATATACTAAATTGAACATTTCTGAATATAAGAAAAATATAAATGAACTGAAAAAAATGGTTCTTATTGGTTTATTTTTGCCACAAAAAGGCCACCCCCCACCCCCAGCCTTGCTATGTGCCATTATTGTCACTGTTTATACATATTTGTCTAGAAATATTTGGAATATCCTTTTGAAAATCAACCACATTGTAGCCAGAGGACTAATTTTATGAAACAAATCCATTTTACTAAAAAAAAGTATGTAAGTTTGAAATTAACAGCATAATTTTTATATAAATTGAAATAATTGAACACGGGGGGAGGCATACATTTATGTGCAAAATAAACCAATATGCATCAATTTTTCCAGTTCAATTTTCATATCATTATGTTCAGAAATGTTCAAGCTACCAATCCCACACAAACTTTAGTAAAATAGAATGTATTTTGCTAGCAAAACTATCCATAAAGTGAAGACTATTTAAAAAAAACGGGGGGGCATGCATTTCATCAACAAAATAAACCAATATGCATCAATTTTTCAAGTTCAATTTTCATATCATTATGTTCAGAAATGTTCAAGCTACCAATCCCATACCAACTTTAGTAAAATAGAATGCATTTTGCAAGCAAAACTATCGATAAATTGAAAAAAATTTCACAAAAATGGGGGGGGGCGTGCATTATATCCGCAAAATAAACCAATAAGATTTACTTTTTTCATTTCAATTTTCATATCATTGTGTGCAGAAATGTTCAGACTACTTTCCAAGTGAAAAAAGCTTTCAAAAAGACCAAACATAAGCACTGCAAATGAAGAGTTTTCGGTCCGGGTCAGGGTGACCCGGGAACAGAAGATTTGTTACTTTTCTTAAACAGAACAGCAGGGTAAGAAATGGCTAGGTGAATCTGTTAGAGCAAAGCAAAGACCTAGTGGCCCTTAGCACTTAGACAATAATAAAGCAATTAATCTCTATGAACCAACTAGACCATGAGTACTTACCTGATTATTTTTCAAGTTATAAAGCCTGTGATTGAATTTATCAGATGCTTATTACAAAAGTATACCTAGAAGCGTTGATAAAAAAGATGATGTAGTTTGATATATATATATGATGATATATGATGAGGCCAAAATAAGGCCGAAATAGATCTATTTTCAAATTCAGCAAAAAAAACATGTGACACATACAGATAGAATTGTCGGCTATCAATAAATTAACTGCCTTGGAAATGGCCCTGGGTTGGGCCGAGAGGCAAAAAAGGAGCTGTGATGTTCCTTCAATACACCAGGGTGATTCGACACAAAATATGTAACCCTTCCCTGGTGCAGAGCTGAAGGGATTGGATACTGTAGCCTAGAGGTTAATTCTCTGCCTTACAAGGCAAAGGTTGCAGGTTCAAGTCCCAGTGAGGGTATAGCCAGCTGATGACGCCAAAATAAGGCCGAAATAAATCTATCCTAGTCTCCCTTAATTTTCAAATTCAGCAAAAAAACATGTGACACACACATATATATATATACAGAATATATATGTATGTTTGTATGTATGTATATGTATACAGTATGTACTATATTTTTTAATTATTATTTATTAGATTTGTATGCCACCCCTCTCCGAGTATATGTATATGTGTATGTGTATGTACATGTATACCTAAACCTATACGCATATGTATTATTATTATTATTATTATTATTATTATTATTATTATTATTATTATTATACTTGTATGCCGCCCCTCTGGGTGGCTCACAAAATACGATATGAAACAATATGTATACAAATCTAATAGTTAAAACTGTAAGCTAAAATTCCATTATGTAAAAAACAGTCAATCTACTTAATCACATCCACAGATAATGTTTAATGGTTAGAAAAGGAGGGGGCATGATCTAGCTGCCCCATGCCTGGCGATATAGATGGGTCTTGAGGCTCTTGTGAAAGGCGAGGAGGATGGGGGCAGTGCTTATCTCTGGAGGGAGCTGATTCCAGAGTGTATGTATATGTATATGTATATGTATATGTATATGTATATGTATTTATACTAACAAAACTGAAGGATTTAAAAAAATTATTCAGCAGAATAACATGAGGCAGATGGCTAATGGTCTATTTAGCATTATTGTAGAGTGGTTAAAACATTAGACTCCAAACGAAGAAATGGTGATTAAAAAAATGTTAGACTGCACCAAATTAAGCAAATTAATGTTCTGTCTGGGTTTTCCCAGACCTCCACACCCACTGAAAAACAGCCAGACACTCTGGTAAAATCCAAAAATAATTTATAGCAGGAAAAAATAAGCACAAAAGAAAACCTGTCTTCACAGCAGACAGGTTACAATACTTTACAACAGGGTCCTGATGTCCAGTCAATTCCAAAAGCTTCTTGCTGGCACACCCCCCCAAGGTTTCAAGAGTCCAAGGCACAAACCAGGATTGTAGCCACCAAAGTTCACAAACAGGTCTCACGAATCTCCAAGATAAAACTCCACAAGCCAGGAAGGGTGGGGCCGCCTTTTATCCTTTCCCAAGCACCACACCCAAACCCAGCTGCGACCCCTAATGCTGGAAATATCTGGCCAATTGCGTTCTTCTCTCGTTAGCTCTCCTCTGTCGCATATCTATGAAGTCACTAGCATCTTCCCCCAGGGAATCCAGGCTGCTTGCTGGGGAGAGCTCCCCCTGGTGGAACTCTGGCTGTCCTTCATCTTCAGCCTGGGATTCAGCTTCTTCATCAGTCTGCCCCTCCTGGTCCTCAGCCTCTGAGCCGGACACCGACAGCAAATCAGCCATTCCCGGAGGGGTCCCAGGCTGAACCACAACAATTAACGTACAAAATACAAACTCAACAAAACAAGGACTATTATAGAGTGTGGGAGAAATTGTACAATTGGGTGGGGAAAAAATGTATAGTAAATAGAATTGTATAAGATTAATTTTTTTCATGCATATAGGGAATTGTAAATGTTTAATATTGTTTGCATGGTGTTTGTATGTTGGTATGTTAAATAAAAAATTATAATAAAAAGATATTTGACAGAAAACATTAGACTGGGTCTGGGAAGACTGAAATTCAAGTTTGTCCTCAACTATGGAAATTCAGTTGGTGATTTTGAGCCAATCACAGTTTTTCACCTCACATAGTCGTGGTTGTGATGAAAGGAAAGGAGTTCTCTATGTAAGCCTCCTTTTGCTCTTGGAGGAAAGATGAACACGGATGTCAAACTCACATCTAGAACACGGGTGTTGAACTTGCAGCATCACATTGCCATTATGTGATGTATTGTGATGTTTCTTCCCTTTGCAGAACTGGGGTGGGCATGGCCTGCATGTGAGGCATCCAGTCACAGGCCACCATTTGACACCCCTGATCTAGAAAATAAGCAAATAGAATAAATACAAGAACACAAGAACAAGGGGGCACAATCTGAAGTTAGTTGGGGGAAAGATCAAAAGCAACATGAGAAAATATTATTTTACTGAAAGAGTAGTAAATCCTTGGAACAAACTTCCAGCAGACGTGGTTGGTAAATCCACAGTAACTGAATTTAAACATGCCTGGGATAAACATATATCCATTGTAAGATAAAACACAGGAAATAGTATAAGGGCAGACTAGATGGACCATGAGGTCTTTTTCTGTCGTCAGACTTCTATGTTTCTATGTTTCTAAATAGCACCATGGAAGATTGGTGGTTGCCATTATGTCTGTGTTTACACTTAGCACCCACAAGCTATGCTACCTGAAAATAGTGGAGATGATGAGAGGCAGGGAGACAATTAAATCATAAGAGCACTAAAGTAGAAGCAGCAGCAAATTTGTAATCTGATCCCTTCTTTGGCAGGAAAGAATCCTTAGCCTACAACAATGGAAGGCAGTTGCCTATTCTTGAGTTATTAAAGGCTAATACAATCAATGCTTTAGTAGGTAGATCGTACGGTAAGTGCCTTTTGCTGTTTGGCCATTTCAGCTCATGATCTAGATGGAAATTAAAATCTTGGTTTTAATTACAAATACATTACTATTCTGGAATATCAAAATCAAGTATTTTCTTACTACAAAGCAATTCAGGACAAGTAGTTTCATATGAAGGATTACCTAATGCTATAACAAATGTTCATACTTCGTTTCTGGAAACCATAAGTTACTATTATCATTGTTGTATAAATCATCTGTAGAGGCAACATCATTCACATAGAATAACAGAATTGGAAGGGACCTTGAAGGTCTTCTAATCCAATCCTCTGCTTAGGCAGGAAGCCCTGCACTACTTCAGACAAATGGTCATCTAATCTCTTCTTTAAAACTTCCAGTGTTGGAGCGTTTCCAACTGGAGGCAAATTGTTCCACGATTAATTGTTGTAACTGTCAGGAAATTTCTCCTTCTAAGTTCTTCTCTCCTCTATATTATACTTTAGAGTTCCTAAGTTGCACCAAAATTGTTTTGAACAAGAACTGAAACATCTCTCTGAGTAGCAGATGTGTCTGCAGAAAAAAGTTTCAACAACGGCATTAGTAGATTAGCTGTTATTGCCAGAGATTTGAGGAAATAGTGCCCTCTTCCTGCCAAATTGCTCTGTGTGATGAACTGCAAACTAAAATGAATAAGAAGCATCAATGTTGTTTCTTCTTATCCTGCTTTCATGTGTGTGTGTGGGGGGTGTAGGTGTAGGTATAGCAGGGGTGAAATCCAGCAGGTTCAGACAGATTCTGGAGAACTGGTAGCAAAAATTTTGAGCAGTTTGGAGAACTGGCAAATAGCATCTCTGGTTGGCCCCAGAGTGGTGTGGGAATGGAGATTTTGCAGTATCCTTCCCCTGCCATGCCCACCAAGCCATGCCCACCAAGCCACGCCACACCACACCCACAAAGCCACACCCACAGGTAAAAGCTCTCCCTGGCTATAATAGCCACTCCTCCCCACTCTTCCCTGAGGTCGAGGCTGATGCCATATCTGAAACCCAGCTGGGCAAATTTCAGAGAGAGGGACTCCTCCCTCTGGGTCCAGCCAGTTTCAGTCACACATGCCAGGTCAGCCTCCTCATCCAGGATCAAATCCCGGATGAGGAGAGCTTTATTTACCACCGATCTGGCATTGAGTAGCAGCAGCCTGAGTCCAGGGCCAGAGTTACACTCATCACCAGTACCCTGGGTTTAGCTCACAGAGCCGGAAAGAGGGATCATTATTAAGCAATGATCCCTCGTTCCCCTGGAACGACTAACTCTGTGGCTCCCGCCATGTCTGCCTCTCCCCAGCAAACACTGAAATATTCTGACCCTCTGCCACCACAGAGATCGGTGCCTCCTCCCCTCCCGCCTCTCTGTCGTCAGGTGGGCTAAGTAAATCATTTGTACCATACCCATTTACCCCATCAATACCATAAACCCACCCACCCCACCCATCCCATTCATACCACTCACTCATTCCATACATATTATTAAACCCACCCCAATTATCCATCAATTTAAGAAACCCCCTGCTGTGTTTGCTTAGTAACAGCCGGCCGGTTAGAGCCGTGCGATTGGCGTCCCTATCCAAGGTACTGATAGGTCGCGTATCCCCAGTTACATTGTAAGCGGGAAAGTTACTGTGTATGGATTGGTTCCTGCCTCAGCCTGTGTGTGGTATATTAGACTGTGTATGTTGTTATTGCTTTAAGCCTGTACCTGCCAGCCTGGCACGAGTTCTGTATTAAACATGATGATTAATTAAGGCCTCACTTGTTATACTGGCGACGAGGATTCCAGCCATCCATTGAGGAATTGTTATACGTAGACACTGACAGTAAGTGAAGATGTCCGTGCAGCTTACTTTTGCCCCCTTTGACCCACAAGGGGAGACGTGGGACTCCTATGTTGCCCGTTTTGATTGCTTCCTGATCTCCAATGGCTACATGGAGATTTCTGGGGATAGGAAACGTTCATATTTCCTCGGGTTTTGTGGCCCCGAGATGTTCGAGACAGCCCGAGCGCTATTTGCCCCAATCTCCATCCACGATGTTTCTTGGGAAGATTTCTTAAAGACTTTACAGGACCATTATGCCCCCACGCCCTCACGGTGTGCGCGGCGTTACAAATTTTATCAGAGAAACCAAGCCGAGGGAGAGACGATTAATGACTATGTGGCCGCTCTTCACCGAGCGGCTTTATACTGTGAGTTTATTGATCTTAATGACTATCTGCTTGACAGGCTAGTTTTTGGGGTGAGGGATGGTCGCCTTAAGCGGCGCCTCCTGGCCATCCGCGATCTGACATTTCAGGCGGCGCTAGCGGAGGCTCGTGCTTTCAAGCTGTCAACGCAATCGTTCGCTGCCATGGACAGCGCCATAAATGTCACTCAAAAGGTATCGGAAAAAGCGGATAAAGCCAAAGTCTCCCCAGAAGAGGAAGGCAGTTTGGGAACAGAGGAGGAAGATGTTTGCAAGCTGGCGGCAAGTCGGAGCCGAGACCTGCCTCCTGCACGGCCCCGTCCCCCACTGTCACCTTGTCGGGGGTGCGGGGGTAATCATTTCAGGTCCAACTGCCCTTCCCGAGACTCGGCGAGTTGGCACTGCGGTGCCAAGGGCCATATTGCCAGGTTCTGCCGTTCTCACAGATCTTCTCCAGCCGCCGCCAGGGAGCAGAAGGAGCCCCAAGATTTCAACCTCTGTTGGCAGCGGAAATTTTCCTCAAGTCGACGTGAGGATTGCAACGCCGTCTACAGCCAGCCACGTTTGGCTACCACGTATGTCAGGGAGACGTCTGACTCCACGGAGAAAATTTCAGTAGAGGTTCAAATGGGCGGTTCGCGGTGCCACTTGCAGGTGGACACTGGCTCTGCCCATTCGCTAGTCTCTTGGGCTACACTAAAACATTGTTTCCCCACTATGAACAAGGGTCGCTTGCAGCCATGTACTTTACACTTAAAGGACTACCAAGGAGCACCGATTCCGGTTCTGGGAGAGGGTCGTTTTGCGGTCCGCTTCAAGACTTTTGCAGGCAGATTGCCACTGATTGTGGTAAATGGGCCATTCTCTAACCTTTTAGGATTAGACTGGTTCAAGTCGTTAGGACTCTCTGTTACGGGGGTAAATGCAGTTAACGAGACTGGGGTTTTTAAGACTTTGGCAAGGGAATTCCCTTCAGTATTTGATGGCAACTTGGGATGTTACACGGGGACCCCTATTTCATTTAGTTTAAATCCCCAAGTTCCGGCGGTTCTCAAGCTTATCAGCAGCTCCCCGGGTTCCCATTCCTCTCCGCCCGAAGGTGGACGCTGAGCTGGACAGATTAATTGCCCAAGGGGTTTTAGAACCAGTGGACCAGGCTAAGTGGGAGACCCCTGTGGTAATTGCATTCAAGGGGGATGGGGGTATCAGGTTGTGTGGGGACTATAAGTGTTCCGTGAACAAAGCGTTGGCCCACCATTCATACCCGCTGCCAGTTGTGCAGCAATTACTGCATACCCTGGGTAAGGATCGAGTATTCGCAAAGCTTGATCTCTCTCAAGCTTATCAGCAGCTCCCCGTCAACCCCCTGACCGCAGAGGCCCAGTCTATCATCACCCACAGGGGGGTCTTCAAATGCCATCGCTTGCAGTTTGGGGTCTCCATTGCCCCGGGAATTTTCCAGGGGTTGATGGAAAGATTATTATATGGGTTGGAAGGAACGGTCCCATATTTTGACGACGTTCTGGTGTCGGGGATTTCCATAGACAAATTGATGACAAGGGTAAGGAAGGTATTATCCAAATTCAGGGACGCGGGGCTTAAGTTGAAAGCCAAGAAATGTGTGTTTGGGGTCCCTAAGGTGGAATTCCTGGGGTTCACTGTAGATGGGGAGGGAATCCATCCCACCCCTGAGAAGACACGGGCGATTAGGGACGCCCCTAGGCCAACATCCAAGGCTGAACTTCAGGCCTTTTTAGGTCTGCTGAACTTCTATGCGGTTTTTATTCCGCATAAGGCGTCGGTGGCCGAGCCATTACACCGGTTATTGGACAAACACTCAAATTGGCATTGGGGTGAAAGGGAGGATGTCGCATTCAAAGGGGTTAAGGCAATAGTCACCTCTAACAATGTTCTGGCCCAATACTCACCTGGGTTGCCTTTAGTGCTCACCTGTGACGCTTCACAGTACGGGGTAGGTGCAGTCTTGAGCCACAGACTCCCCAACGGAGCAGAAGCCCCCCTGGCGTTCTTTTCCCGCACCCTGGCTAAGGCGGAAAGAAACTATGGACACATAGACAAGGAAGCGCTAGCATTGATAGCAGGGGTCCGAAGATTCCACGACTACCTATATGGCCAGCATTTTGATATGGTAACCGATCACCAGCCATTATTGGGGTTATTGTCCGGCACCCGGCAAAGTCCGACTGTTTTGTCCCCCAGAATGTCACGTTGGATTGTCTTTTTAGCTAACTATAGTTATACCCTGACTTACAAACCTGGGCGCCACATAGCGCACGCAGATGCCCTCAGTAGGTGTCCCTTGACCGATGTTTTAGTTGACCCCACTCTAGCATGCTCTGTTTTCGCTCTCTCTGAAGGGGCTATTACTTTGTCTGCGCCCGAAGTGGCTTGGGAGACAGGGCGGGATCCCATGTTGGCCCAGGTAAGGCAATGGGTACTAAGGGGATGGCCGTCAGCTACCCCTGCTGAAGATTTTGTCCCGTTTTTCAGATGTAGGACAGAACTCTCTGTAGAGAAAGGGATCCTGCTTAGGGGAAGCAGGGTGGTTATTCCTGGAAGGCTACGCAGCCAGGTGTTGGCACTTCTGCACAGAGGCCACCCTGGCATTGTGCGCATGAAAAGTCTGGCTCAAGATTACGTTTGGTGGCCAGGTATGGATAAAGAAGTGGAACAACGGGTGGCGGGGTGTGCTGCATGCCAGGAGAGTCGTCCATTACCCCCCCGAGCCGAGCCGTTAGCGTGGGAACCGCCTGCCGGGCCATGGGCTCGCATACATATAGATTTAGCTGGTCCCTTCATGGGACAGACATTCCTAATTATCGTAGATGCCCATTCCAAATGGGTGGAGGTCGTGCACCTGAAGTCAACTCAGTCCCAGGCCATCATAGATGCCTTAATGACACTATTTGCCACGCATGGGTTTCCCGACCTCCTGGTCTCGGACAACAGCCCGCAGTTTACTGCGCTACTGTTTGAATCATTCTTGGCGTCAGCTGGCATCAGACATGCATTAACATCGCCGTGGCATCCGGCTAGTAATGGTCAGGCAGAAAGGGCAGTTCGGTCAGTAAAGGATGCCCTCAAAAAGATGCCACAAGGTTCCTGGCAGGCAAGGCTGGCTGATTTACTGTTAGCACAACATGCCACCCCCTGCGTGGCTACGGGTAAGACCCCAGCGGAGTTACTAATGGGTCGCAAGCTTCGGATTATATTAGACAGGTTGCACCCGTGGTATTCCCAGACTGTTCCATGGCCAGAACCCCCAGCAAGAGAGGTGAAGGTAGGAGATGCCGTGTTCGTGCGCTCGTACTCCGGGGGTGGACGGAATTGGGAAAAAGGAAGGGTAAGCCGAGAGCTGGGGCCTCGGTCTTTCAAAATAGATTTAACCGATGGCAGGATTTGGAAAAGACACCTGGACCAGATCCGTCTGGACAGAGGGGGTGACAGGTACGGAAATAATGACCCCGATCAGGAGCATTGTCTCCCAGTAAGGAATCCCGAGGAGCCAGCCCAAGCGGCATTCCCGCGAGCAGAGAACGTTCTGGCTCCTGAAATGGAATTAAGGGAACCTAACCCCGAGCCTAGAGTTGATCCTCCAATCGAGCCTCGGCGCTCGGAGAGAATTCATCACAAACCAGCATATTTGAAGGATTATGTATGTATTATTCAAGGGGATAGGAGTGCTGTGTTTGCTTAGTAACAGCCGGCCGGTTAGAGCCGTGCGATTGGCGTCCCTATCCAAGGTATTGATAGGTCGCGTATCCCCAGTTACATTGTAAGCGGGAAAGTTACTGTGTATGGATTGGTTCCTGCCTCAGCCTGTGTGTGGTATATTAGACTGTGTATGTTGTTATTGCTTTAAGCCTGTACCTGCCAGCCTGGCACGAGTTCTGTATTAAACATGATGATTAATTAAGGCCTCACTTGTTATACCCCCCAATAATTTAATTAAAAGAAGTTAAGAAAAATAAAATATTAATGCTAATATTAATATTAAAAATCTAAAAGTTAATTATTAAAAAGGTTACGAAAATAGGAATTAGATTAAAGTTCATTAATCAACAAGTCAGAGGTATGTAGCACCAGTTCTCAAAGGTGAACTCAAAAAATGTTCAGTGTTCAGTTTGGCACAGTTCAAAAGGGAATTGCAAAGTTCTAGATATATAAATTCTGTCCTCCAAAGTTTCTGAGGCAGGCTTCTAGATCTCTCTCTGTGTTTCAGCTACCGATCTCAGCCCCTCTGTCTCCACAGTGCTGCTCGGTTCTTGATGTTCACCCCAGCTTCCCTTCTGCGCCTCTGTAGTCGTCGAGTGACATCTCCAACTCCCCAGTCCTTCAATAATACCACACAGTCATGCAGCCACCACACAGTCTCCGCAAACCTCGTCACAAGCCAGCAGCCCCCATGATGTTCTCCTCGGCTTCCTCCTACACAGGGACGATTTCCTTCTCCCTCCATAAGCCTCGCCATAGCTCGCTGCCCCTGACAACGCACCTCCGGCTTCCTCCTTTACCACCACGGCTGTCTTACTTCCTCCTTAACAGCCCTCCACCCGACGGCCCCTCCAACGCCGAGCGATCCCACCATGCCACGCTTGACCTCCTGGGCCCGCCAGGGAGGGAAGGAGGAAGGGAAGGGAAGAAAGGAAGCGAGGGGGCAGCTGTCCTCAAATCTGCCCAGGTCTCGGTCTCTGACTAGCTGGCGGCCACCATTTTCCGAGCCCCAGCTGATTACTCAGCAATATCCCCGTGGCGAAGATAGTTGCACAAAACGCCACGGAGTAGGTGGCATAATGCTCAGTTTTGTGATTTATCCCCTCTTGAACTCACCTTGAAGCCAAGATTGGAAAGCATAAGTTAGGGAATACATTAAAGTAGTGGCCCCCCAACCTTTCTGGTACTAGAAACTGGTTATGTGGAAAGAGGTTTTTCCACAAACCAGAGGTCATGTGGTTTTGCGTGGTGCCTGCATCCTGTGGATGGAGCTTCACTTGTTTGTGCGGCCCAATTTCTGGCATACTGTGGCATTGTGCTGGTTCAAGGACCAAGAGTTGTGGACAGGGGTGGGCAGCAGGCAGGACAGGGTGGAATGCAGTTCCAACGGCGGAAATGAAGATGCATGCGCAGCTCCAGATGATCGACGGCTGTCACTTTCTGGATTACTGGTCTTGGTTCGGCTCTCCTTTTTTCCCTACTGCTGCTGCTGCGTCTGTGCTCCTTGCATTTTTCCTCTTTCCTCCTTCCTAGCCTCGGACGAGCTTCCCTCTCTCCTTCCTGGCTCCCCTCCAGCCTCTCATGGCTACCTCCCGCATGAGGTGCAAGCAGAAGGAGTGGGTGGAAACGGCACTGGCAGCATTTATGCTTCTGGCAGCACCCAGCACCTACCTACCTAGCCTGAGACAGGGGGCGACCCAGTAAGGAGAGTGCGGGAAACGCAAAGCAAATTGCCACCTCAGCGAGCGACACTGGTAAGGTTGTAAGTCGAGGACTTAACATTCACTTGAACGATGATCGTTCAAGCTACTCCCACCTGACAACCTGGCCAGAAAGCCACTCCTACCTAGTCACATGACAATTAAGCCACACCCACAAAATAAGCCACACCCACAGTGTGGCAGTAAAAACTTTGGCTGCCCATTACTGGTTGTGGACCCCTTCACTAAAAAACAGCAAGACAATCTGGGAGAAGTATAAAAATAGCATGTAATATGAAAAAAGGCTAAGGTTCCTAACATATATTTCTATGTCTCTTTCCCCCACCAAATCTCTAATGCTGCATTTGCAAGCACCAACTGGTGCAATTTCTGGTTGTGTACTTTTGAAATCTATTAAATGTCTGCAAGTTTATACAGCTTTCAAGAAATGAAGTTCAAAATCCAACACAAGTCATTGGTTTCACACTGACTTTTCCTTTTAAAAAAACTGTCAGCTTTTCATTGTAAGTGATTGGAAAGATAATGGAACAGAACATGGGGGGGACTTACTTTTAAAAATGACAAACATTAAGTAAGTAACCTAAGGAAGTAATAACACCTAAAAATAACACCACCAGCATTCCTGCTGAAGTACTGCACGCTGAGTAAATGTTATCAGCACAGCACTTCTGAAAAAACAAGATAGGATAGAATAGAATAGAATAGAATAGAACAGAATTTTATTGGCAGAGTGTGATTGGACACAAAAGAAATTTGTCTTGGTGCAAACACTCTCAGTGTACATAAAAGATAAGATACAACTGACAATTTTTCATAAGATACAACATATCTTATGAAAAAAATTAAACATTTTATTGAAATTTCCAGTTTTAAAAGCAACACAATGTAAAAAGTAAGACAAAACAACATAAGAAAAATACACAAATGAAACACAAATACATAAAATATAATTTTACTAATTCAGCTTTTTATCATTGGAATTTTCATTTCAATTCTACATTATCTTAATCATAGAATTAATGAAAAATAAAACATTTTTTTATTCTAAAGTCAGTTGTGCTTTTGTAGATGCCCATTTTGTTTTATCTGTGTATACCTCATCATAAAATAAGAATATCTTAAAGGTGCAGAGTAGAAACTCAGTAACGGAATGAATAAGTTAAGATTCACTAAGCTGTAAATGTCATCATTAGCCACAAGGAGGCAGCAACAGTGGAGAAATGAAATGAGTTTGGGAAGCAGCGCTACTGCAACTATAAAATGAAAAGCTGAAGCATTCAAAACGCCAATAATTCAACAATGACATTAATTAGAAATTAATCTGAAATTGAAACAAAGACTCAGAGCAAGTGTCTTTATATCTACCTCTGTGGTATTATTGAGAGAAGAAGAAACAGTTCAGTCAAAAGTTGAAAATAGTGTCAGAGAAAAGAGCTCATTTTCTCTGTGTCTCACTACCAAAAGGCTTTATCAAAATTATAGTGAGCTAACCAATTTATAATAAACAGATTAACAGAGTTGGAAGGGATCTTTCAGGTCATCTAGTCCAATGTCCTGTCCAAACAGGAGACCCTTACATCTGCTTCTACCTAGAATCGAACTCACAACCTCCTGATTGTGAGGCAAGAGCTCCCCCTCAGATGAACACATATCCAGTTTTTGAATAAAAAAGGATAAATGTGTGAGTGTGTATATGTTTCACTTTTCTTTAATGTATATACAGTAATAGAACCATTCCGTACTCAGTGAAATGTGGTTTTCCCTGTTTCCCTGTTTCCCATTCGCAGGAAATATTATTTGTCAAAATTACTCAAGAAAAAAATAATCCTTTTTTTGAATGGGAAAATGGATATTTAACTATTGCACAACAGCAGATCTCCTTGTAGCTCAGAGCTGCAGACCCACCTGTTCTCAAAGCATTTAAAGGGTTTAGCTAGTCTCTCTATTGGCAAATGATATGCAGACTGAATGCTGTTAAACCCTTGTGGTGCCTGAAAGGTAAATGCTAAAACAGAGGTGTTTAGACTTGGCAACTTTAAGATTTGTAGGCTTCAACTCCCAGAATTCTCCAGCCAGTATAGCTGGCTGGAGAATTCTGGGAGTTGAAGTCCACAAGTCTTAAAGTTGCCATGTTTGGAGACCGCTGTGCTAAAGGAAATATTTTTTTAAAAATTGTCAATATTTTACTACAGTGGTACCTCTACCTAAGAATGCCTCTACTTAAGAACTTTTCTAGATAAGAACCGGGTGTTCAAGATTTTTTTTTTCTCTTCTTAAGAACCATTTTCTACTTAAGAACCCAAGCCCAGAAAAATTTCCCAGGAAATTTGAGAGTGGCATTCCCCCTTTAATCCCAGCCATCTCAGGCTTTTCTGGGCTGCTAGAGGAGCCTTTCGGTGCTGCTTAAGGAGGCTTTGGCAGTCCAGAATGAAGGAAGTATTTTCCTTTCTCTGGGCGCTTGGAGAGGGAATAAACCACTTCACTGTGATGACTCCCTCGTGCTGCCTCCCATACACCTGGTGTGAGGTTGCCTCATGGAGCATCTGGGCGCGGAAAGGCAAAAGAGGGCGCTTTGCCCCAGCTGGATCAACTCAGCTTCAGCCAAACCGAGGAGTCACCACAGTAAAGGAATGGCGCCGGCTACAAAGCAAGCAAGTGAAAGGAGAGGGGAGCCCTTCAGCATGGGAAGGAAGAGGAAGCAGATAGCAGCAGCATCCGCATCCGCCTTTTGATCAAGGGAAAGGGAGGTTCCCCTTTCTTGCCCACCTGGGTTTCTTTCTCTGGCGTAGTGTATGGGAGGCAATCTCTTGCCAGATGTATAGAAGGTGCGTGCTCCTCCTCACCGCCTCAGAGTACCTCTTTTTTTTTTAAGCCTTAAAGGTTTGGATTTTTTTGATTCCCCTCACCTTTCTTCAGCAGCGACTGTCCTCCTCCTCTTCTTCCTCCTCCTCCTCCCACCCAAATTCCAAGCTTTTATTTCTTTCTTAATGTGTTTGCACACATTATTTGCTTTTACATTGATTCCTATGGGAAAAATTGTTTCTACTTACAAACTTTTCTACTTAAGAACCTGGTCATGGAATGAACTAAGTTCTTAAGTAGAAGTACCACTGTATATGTTAACATGTTGCTAAGGAAATCAAGCATGCATTCTAGTTAATTTTGCATTTTAAATTCATTGCAGGTGTATGAGACAGGTATCAAACGTTTTGTATCCCTTTGGAAAACAGCCCTGATATCCATAGATCAGCAGGCAACTCCCCAACCTTGTCACTGTTTCACATTCCAGAAGGATAATTGCCTGTTGGCCATGAAAGGAATTCTGGAAACTTGACTTCAAACAATGGCTGCATTATGACTGCATAATCACTTGGGTTTCCATATCCATTTTGTTTTATTAATAGTCAGATGAGCAGCTATCCATTGGTGTGACAAATTACTGATAAGAATATTCGGCATATGAATAGCCTTTTTAAGGATTCATTGTGTTTTATATATAATAGTTTGTGACAGGCTTTAATAACAGCTATGTGAGAGTTTCAGTGCGAGGCAGGAAAAAATGAGGCTTACGTGAGGTCACCAAATTTGCGGATGTGCAGTACTGACTTAATCAATGTTCACATTTCATTTGAACATTGTATTGGGTAGAGAGTGCAGGGCTCAGAATTCATGAGCACAAAAGACTATTAAATTTTATGGACAGTATAATGAATTTTCTTCTATATTTTTTTTTTTAAATATTTATGTTGCTCTAGTCAAAGCAGCTATCAATATGCCATAAAATGTTCAGTTAAGCAGCTTACTGATATTTGTATATAGTCGCAAAATAGGAAATGCGGATGAAATAGATTTCTAGCAAAAGATGAGCAAAAGAAATCAAATTATAAAACAGGTGTGAGAATGGAGAGTAAAAAAGCTCTGGGACACAGCAATTATGTAGCATCCAAATATAAAATTTTCATCAATCTCTAAACTAGCTGCGCTTTCAGTTGTGTGTTTTCCTATCAAAATTTGGGAGACTGTTCCAAGGTTTGTAGGATGTATGTTTCCAGTAGTGATGCTTCCTGCAAAACGAAGTCTATAGCATGGTTTGCCAAAGTGTAGAAAAATTAAGAAGAGTTTGGGGAAATGGTCTTAATATCTTGATATCCTACATGGGAGAAAATAGTGACCAAGGATATGATTAAGTGGAATTTTGATGACAAGAGAGAAGCAAGAAGCTGTCTGGCCAAGTAGATTCTCAGAGGAATCACTTCATTGCAACTGAAGACTCTAAGCAATGATCAGAAAGTGAGATTGAGGGATGTCTATAACCTTTGCCTTCAGGCTTCTGCCACTGCTATTTCACAAGACATGATGTCTGGATGGCTAGCCACAGGGCAAGTGGGAAAACTGCTGAAATAGGAGATGGAAAGGAACAGAAGTGGACCTTGGCCTTCTCTGCATAAGGTCATTGTTCTGCCGGGCTCTCTGGTAGGAGCCTCCCGAAAATTCAAGGGTACAAATTTCAGACACACACACATTTGAAAATTCAAAACAATGTTCTTTATCCCAAAAGTCAAAATAAACTAAGCACTCTTTTTGTATTGCAAAGAGCACTCCTCCCAAAACAACCGGGTAGTCTGTACAATTTCCCTTAAGCAGTCATTAAGTACTTAGCTAGCAGCTGTGAATAAACTTCACACCCCTTCTTCTTCCAACAAAGTGAGACACACACACACACACACACACGTTGCTCTGCTTTGGTTTCAAAGGCGTGAAAAATCAACAAACAAAGTCCAGAAAACAGCAGCACAGGATTCCTGAAGAACTGCGATCAGATACTCTTCCACAACAGCCAAACCCACACGCTGCTATTTATAGCAGCAGCCCTAATTACTGGAGCCCCACCCAACCACAGGTGGCCTCTCTTATTTCCTGTAATATGTCCTTACTTGGTCTCTTCTACGCATAATTCTGCGCCTGCATGGGTCCAAGACGTCTTCATCTGAATCAATGGAAGATAATGGAGATTGACTGCCTGGGCTGTGTGCCAAGCCCCCTTCTTCCATGTCACTCCTACCTTCTTCTTCGTCCGAGGAAACTAAACTCTGAACTGACTCTGTCGGCAATAACACAGGCCTATGACATGTTGAAGTTTCCCCTGCATCCACCTCCACATTCCCTGGGGCAGGAGTTGGGCCAGAGCCAACCACAACAGTCACCAACTATTTAAGGCTTTAAAAGTTTAACTTTGAAGTTTAAATTATCCTTCAGTAAGAACTTGAGAATACTGCTAAGACTAGCAGAATATCCCCAGTATTTTGCATAATTCCAAGTTCCTGATCCGTCTTTGGACATACTGTAGTTCCATCCATCCAAATTAGTGGCCCTCACATGTCTTACAATAAATTCCACATATGGTATTAAGTAATTACCATGAGGACATTTTTTGTGGTATCTTCATATCCGCTTCATATCCGCTTCACTGGATGTCCTGTAGTCCTAGCCTTTTGAGGGATGGAACAAAAAAAAATCACTTTGTCCATGCCATATCAGGCCCACTTTGGCTATGCGCATTGTGGCCATGCCATAACATGCTCCTTTAGCAATAAGATAGAGGACAGACAGACAGACTGACTTTAGGTATGAAATTTATCTGGGAAACTACTCTGACATCAACTGGGAACCGAGTCTTCGGAGTGGGGCAAATCTAATAAATAACAACAACAACAACAACAATAATAATAATAATAATAATAATAATAATAATAATAATAATATTAATAATAATAAATTCTGTAGCAAATGAAAGGTAAAACAAGTTCCTGATGTGCCTGGATGACAATTTTGTGATACAAAAAGTAGAAGAGGAAACTAAAGGGACAGCTATACTGAACTTAATTCTTACTAATAGGGACAAAATGGTTGAAGGAATAGAAGTTATAGAAACCTTAGGGGACCAAAGTGACCATGTCACACTAGAATTCTAAGGCAACCCCTCAGGCATGATAGCTGTCTTCCAGTGCTTCAGGAGCCGTCACAGAGAAGAAAAGGCCAACTTTCTCCAAAGAACCTGAGTGCAGGACAAGAAGCAATGGGTAGAAGCTTGTTAAAAAGAGATCCAATCTGGAACTTAGGAGAAACTTCCTGATAGTAAGAACAGTTAATCAATGTAACATCTTGCTTCCCAGAGTTGTGGGTTCTCCATTACTGGAGATTTTCAAAAACAGACTGGACAATCACTTGACCAAAGAGGGTGATTTAAGGCCTCCTCCTTGAGCAGGGGCTTTTATTAGAAGACCTCCAAGGTCTCTTCCAGCCCTATGATTTTATGCAATATGTAAAGTACTGTGTATTCCCAATGATAGTATTTAAATACAATCCACAATCAGGTAACATGCAGATCTATATCAGACCTGATGGGTCAGTCTACTGAGGATTCAGTCCATCAACTGCACTACCTCCCAATGACCGATTAGAGCTCCCAGAGTTGGCCTTCTCCAGGTCCCATTGGTCAAACAATACCGATTGGTGGGGCCACATGGGAGGGCCTTCTCTGTGGCAGCTCCACCTTTTTGGAACCAACTACCACCGGAGACTTGCTAAATTAATTTGCTAAATTAGGATTTCTCACAATCTGAGAAAAATGCTGTCAACGTATCTAATTTGCAAAATTATCATTGGTCTTATATTTTATCAGGCATCACTATGTGGACTGAAAATAAAGTGAAATCTTACTCTCCATGAGCAATATTAGGAAGCTACTATCTATTTCCCATGTCATCACAATTTTTGGAACAACATATAAAAGAAATATCTTTTATTTTCAGGAGTATGGGTGTTGAAAAATCTTTGGGCCATATCAGGGCTTAGATCGATTTTTGATTATGAATATTTAATTAATTCTTTCCTAATTTTTTCTTTGGAAAAATTATACTCTGAAAATACATGGTAAAATATTCCAGTGGAATATTTGGGGAGAAGATAAAATTATGAGGTTAAATCAAATAGTATGTTGTTGTGGTTAGCTCTGGCCCAGCTCCTGCCCCAAGGAATGTGCAGGTGGATGTGGGGGAGACATCCACATGCCGCAGGCCTGTTTTGCTCCCGATGGAATCTGCCGATGAAGCCTCCTCTGACCAAGGAAGCATGAGTGACAGGGAAGAGGGGAGTTTGGCAGACAGCCCAGGAGCAGATCAATCATCTGTATCATCTTTGGATTCTGAACAAGAATTAATGACACATCCACGCATGCGTAGAATGATGCATAGGAGACAACAACTAAAGGATTATTACAAGAAAAAATGAGACCACCTGTGGCTGGGTGGGGCTCCAGAAATTAGTGATGCTGCTATAAATAGCAGCGTGTGGGTTTGGCCGTTGTGAAAGAGTATCTGATCGGAGTTCGTCAGGAATCCTGGGTTGCTGGTTTCTGGACTTTGTTGATTTTTCACGCCTTTGAAAACAAAGCAGAGCAACGTGTGTGTGTGTATGTGTGTGTCTCACTTCGTTGGAAGAAGGGGTGTGAAGTTTCTTCACAGCTGCTAGCTAAGTACTTAATGACTGCTTAAGGTTAATTGTACAGACTACCCAGTTGTTTTGGGAGGAGTGCTCTTTGCAATACAAAAAGAGTGCTTAGTTTATTTTGACTTTTGGGATAAAGAACATTGTTTTGAATTTTCAAACGTGTGTTTGTGTCTGAAATTTGTACCCTTGAATTTTCGGGAGGCTCCTACCAGAGAGCCCGGCAGAACAGTATGGAATGACTGTTTTACAGATTTATTCTGACTTCAGGTTTAATTTGATCTTCCCTGCTCACAACATTGACGGTATCTTCAATTTAGGCCTATTTTAAGGAAATCAATATGGCCAGAACACTTTTCATAGAGACCTGAAATGGAATATATTTAATTTTTTATTTAATGGAATATAATTTATCTCTAATGAAAGCTCAAGAATATTTTTAATATGGATATTTTTGGAATATGGAAAAATGGAACTAAAAAAGAACTAAAATCTGTGATATCCTCCATCAATGGTTTCATAAGGTCATATCCTCTGAGCTTGTATTTTGTGTTCTGATTCTTTTTGCCAATGTGTAAAGCAGAGCATTTGTTGGTTGAGATTTGAAGTTGCCAATTATTGGACCATTCCAGGGAAGGGCTACCCTAATTTTTACTACCACAGTGTGGGCGTGGCTTATGCATTTTCTTTCAACATCTTTCAGTGCAAATTGGGTGTTCTGGGTGGAGCTCCATTTCTGCTACCCCACTGCATTTCCCCCCCCCCCCCGGTCTGGGTAGTAGCCCTGGTCTTTTTAAAGGGCAGTAGTATTGTCAGTGCTGTTAAATAGTTTAACATCAGCAGCAAATAAAATGCAATTGCTTAAAATATTGCCACAACGGTTGTTCATATATAGTATGAAGAATGTTGGTCCTAGAACGCTGCCTTGAGGGACATCACTGCTGACAGGTGGAGGATTTGGTAGAGCACTACCTATTTTGACCATTTATTGCTTGTTTGACAGGAATGCAGTTATCCAGTCATGTAGAGGTCCAGAGGTGCCATAAGATTTTAGTCTTAGAAGAAGTTTGTCATATACCACTGAATCAAAACCTTTACGAAAGTCTAAAGTAAATTGTGCCTGTTGCTTTTCCCTGATTGAGTTGTGTAGACTATATGTTTTTGCAGTGTAGGAGTTATAGATTACTGGATAATTTTTTTCCTGAAACTAATTTGTTTGTTAGAGAGTAGGATGTTGGTTCCTAAATGGAAGGTAATGAATTGATTTATGATATGATTCCATAATTTTGCATGTGATAAAAACATAATGAGATTGGTTTGTAATTTTCAATGTTGTTGGGATCTCCTTTTTTGAAGATAGAGATGACCATGGCTATTGACCATAAGTTGAGTTAGGAGCTGGTTCTGAAAGATTTTTCAAAAATTATGCTTATATTATGATTAGTGGTTCATCTATGGCTGTGGAGAGCTTTTTTTTTTTTAAAAAAAGAAGTTTGCACCTAGTCTATGCCTTTTCAACGTTATCTTCTGTAAAATTGATTTGTGTTAGATTGTTACAATTATTTGTGCTACAACTAGGAAATATTGAACATGAACCATTGCTTACAATGCTTACATCATTGTTTACAAAGACTGAGACGAAGATGGTTGGCTTTAACAGCTACATCATTATATCTTTACCTTTTGGTTCTTTAAGGGGTGGAATGGATTTTGAGCAGTGATGGACTACCAAAATGTTTACTACCACACTGTGGGCGTGGCTCATGCATTTTCCTTCAACATCTTTCAGTGCAAATTGGGTGCTCTGGGGAGGAGCTCCATTTTCCCTACCCCATTGCATCCAGACAGTATCCCACCCCTGTACATGGGGTTAGTTTTGGATGATTGGGGGCTGGTTTTGGATGATGGAGAGTTGGATATTGGGAGGTGAATTGTAGACCTTACTTTTGATGCAGTCAGCACGGTAGTCTATGTATAGGTTGGTATATCCTTGTTCATGAAGTCTTTTGAGTTCTGTCCAAAGTTCGTGGGATCAGATTCATTGTAGAATGGATAGATCAGGTCGTGAGCGGAGTTTGTGTTGGTTGGAGTCATAGTATAATATTTTGTATTAATTATACTATGTATACTATAGTAGTTCTATTTACTAATAAAACGATACTTGTATTATAGTACAAGATTATATTTTATTCCATAATATTTTCTCTTACTTTTATCTTTTTGTGCCATTTTCTCCTATTTTTGATTTTCCATTGGTTTTTCTTTCAGTTTAGAGGTCATTTCATTTCTTTCTTTTTAGTTATTTAAGTATTTAAGTACTCTATTTATTTTATTTATTTAAGTATTTACTTAAACCATTAAAACCTGGCTCTTCCGGCAGGCCAGGAGCCATTGAGTGCAATACCACTTAGATCTGGCCGAAGGTATGAATGGCTTTTAATTTTTTTGATGGGGTATTTTTAAACTATTATATTGTTTTTATATGTTGTACGTCACCCAGAGTCCGGAAGGAGTTGGGCGGCCTATAAATTACATAATTTTAATTAATTAATTACATTTATTTATTTATTAGATTTGTATGCCGCCCCTCTCCGTAGACTCGAGGCGGCTAACAACAGTAATAATTGTATAGGCCTGGGGGGAATGAATATCTCAATTCCCCCATGCCTGACGACAGAGGTGGGTTTTGAGGAACTTACGAAAGGCAAGGAGGGTGGGGGCAATTCTGATCTCTGGGGGGGAGCTGATTCCAGAGGGTCGGGGCCAACACAGAGAAGGCTCTTCCCCTGGGTCCCGACAAACGATATTGTTTAGTCGACGGGACCCGGAGAAGGCCAACTCTGTGGGACCTAACTGGTCGCTGGGATTCGTGCGGCAGAAGACGGTCCCGTAGATATTCTGGTCTGATGCCATGAAGGGCTTTATAGGTCATAACCAACACTTTGAATTGTGACCTGAAACTGATCGGCAACCAATGCCGACTGCGGAGTGTTGGGCATACCTGGGGAAGCCCATGATTGCTCTCACAGCTGCATTCTGCACGATCTGAAGTTTCCGAACACTCTTCAAAGGTAGCCCCATGTAGAGAGCGTTACGGTACTCGAGCCGTTTTATGTGGATAAAAAAATTATTTTATCCACATTTTAAGTTTTGAAAACTAATTTGATTTTAAATGAAAAAAAGAATAACTCAGTAACCTCCAAACTGGCCATCCTCCAGCTATCTAAGCTTCAGCTTGGAGGGTATTCAGCTCTGGCCCTAGTGACTGGTAATTCTGGAAATAAAGTCCACCTGTCTGGATAATGCCCAGTTTGGGGAAAGCTGCTCTGTGACATTCTTACATCCTGGCTGCCTCTCATGTCTGAAGGTTTGTTTATAAAAATGCTTAGTTAAGGCTGTGCTGACAATGATCCAGGAAACAGCTTACAAGAATGAGCCCTTTTGTATTTGGTAAACAGGGACGACCTTTCTGGTTCTTAAAGAATAACTCACAAGAGGAAAGAGAGATTGGTTCCTAGGATGATGGTTTCCAAGGAAGATAATAGCCCCAGAACCCTGCTTGGCAAGCTGCCTCTGCCTTTTGGGACAGCATATTCCTCTGTGTCTCTTACAGGGCACCTTTCTCCAAACATATTCAAAGAAGGGCCCTTGTTCTGCAGCAGAACTGCACAATCCCTTGTAACAGCCTCTTGTGTTCTTAAGGCATCCGGGATCCCTTGACAACCGGGGCTCCTTGCCAGCCAGCCATTGTTCATCACTTGGTGGATTTGAATGATCGGCATTGTGCAAAATTCCACATTCATTATGTTATACCAGAGCTGTGTTTCCATCGCTTCTTCGGGAAAGAAACAAAACACAGTTCTATGCAGTCTAAAAATGGGTGCCTTGGTCAAAATGGAATGCACAGATTGCATTTAAAAGATTTATAAGTTGCCAATTGTAGTTCCATTAAATCAGAGCTCCATCTCATTCTGGACTCAGATTTAGGAAGGGTTTGTTAGAATCTCCTGACAGCAGACAAACAAGGGTTTCCAGATATTCCAGAATTTCCTGAGGTGTATGATGAAGCCGGCATTTTTTTAAAAATGGGACCTAGGGGAAGAGCCTTCTCTGTGGGGTCCCCAGCCCTCTGGAATCAGCCCCTCCGGAGATTCGTACTGACCCCAACCTCCTCGCCTTCCGAAAGAGTTTAAAAACTCATCTTTGCTGCCAGGCCTGGTGTTCCTTAGATCTTCTCCCCTGACCAATGAATGCTTTAGTTTGATTGTTGAATGAATGATATTGATAGTTTTTTAATTAGAATTTTAAAGATTGTTTTTAATGTATTAATTGGATTGTTATTATTGTTCTTGTTTTTATTGTTCTTGTTTTTTCTGTACATGCTTTGAGTCACCCCGAGTCTCAGAAGAGACCTTCCCCAGTTTTCTGAAAAGTTCAGAAAAGAAGAATTGCTTTCAAACGTGCAAGATTCTCTCACTGTAAACCTTACAAAAAGGTCGCGTTAATTTTCATGATTTATGATTCTGGCCTGGATTATCTTGAAGGGTTGCTATTTTTCTCCTTTTACTTTGACCATTCTACCTACATAATCCAATTGGCCTGGCAGCTGGAGGTTATTTCAGCATTATTAATGGGATGATGTCCGACTTCATAACTAAGAGCAATGGACTAGCATAGGAGACAAATGGAAACACATCTCCAGTTTTTAACATAAAGAAACAGCAAGGGATTGTCTGTACACCACCACATGTTGTTGCTGACAGAGGCAATCACTTACCTTATCTAATGTTAGGGCTGGCCCTGCTGATTATAGTTTAATTAGCTGCCAACACCAAGCTAACGAGGATCAGTAAGAAGGAGTGTAAATTCAGTGGACTCAGTCCCTAAGCAGAGTAAAGATTGCCTTGATGGAAACAGGGAAGATGTGGCATGAAGGGAATGACTGGATAAACATTGCTTAAATCCAGGCTGGGAGGTGAAGGTGGTGGTGGAAGTTATGAAAATGTTTCATAAGGACATCCCTCTAATCCACATAGATATATAGAGGGAGGAGGTGAAGGCTATTCAGATTTTGTAACCCAAAAGTAATAAAAGTAGTTCTAGGCTTACAGTACGTGGACTTCCTTTCTTGGTCTGGTTTACCTTATAGATCTGAAATGTTTACAATTTTATATGTCACTTTCTTCCTAAAAATGATCCCAAGAGTTTTAAAAATTCATTATTTAAAGTACACACCAGTAAATAGCAAACCAGAAAATCATAATTCTGGAAGTGACCCTATTACCATAACAAATGAAAAGAATACTGTATTTCAACCAACAAAAAATAAATAAATACTGGATTTATATTTAACACTGAGGCAAAACTTGTAAATGTAACCATTGTTGTTTGTAAACTGGAATATATAATTTATTATATTATGCAAACGTACACAGTTGTTTTATTGAATAAGCATTAGCTAAACAAATTGATTTGACGTGAAGCAGTGGTGAAATTCATTTTTTTAAACTGCCAGTTCTGTGGGCATGGTGTGGCTTGGTGGGCCTGGCTTGGTGGGTGTGTCAGGGGAAGGATATTGCGAAATCCCCGTTCCCTCCCCACTCCTGGGGGAAGAATATTGCAAAATCTCCATTCTGGGGCCAGCCAGAAGTGGCATTTGCCAGTTCTCCAAACTACTCAAAATTTCCACTACAGGTTCTCCAGAACCTATCAGAATCTGCTGGATTTCAGCCCTGCTGTGCAGTTAGAATCCAGTCAGCATTTAAACCTGATAAAGAGCACAGTCAAGAAAATCTTCTCCTGCTAACTGGCCTCATATGATTGAACAATCTGCAGTGTGCTCTGAAACACTGAACACAACATGCAGAAAAACAAAGGATAACATTCAAAATACCCAAGCCACATAGGACTTTAAAAAGTGTCCCAAAAATATACTGCTCAAAAAAATTAAGGGAACACTCAAATAACACATTCTAGATATGAATGAATGAAATATTCTCATTGAATATTTTATTTGCACAACTATTCCATTTGCACAACAGCATGTGAAATTGACTGTCAATCAGTGCTGCTTCCTAAATGGACAGTTTGATTTCACAGAAGTTTGATTTACTTTAAGTTATATTCTGTTTTTTAAGTGTTCCCTTTATTTGTTTGAGCAGTGTATATTTTGTAAGGAATCCATTTTTATGAACCACAGTAGCACAGTGGTTAGAATGCCGTACTGCAGGCTATTTCTGCTGACTGCCTGTAATTTGGCAGATCAAATCTCATCAGACTCAAAGTTGACTCAACTTTCCATCCTTCTGAGGTGGGTAAAAGGAGGGCCCAGATTGTTGGGGCCAAATGCTGACTCTGTAAACTGCTTAGAGAGGGCTGTAAATCACTGTGAAGTGATATATACTGTAAGTTTAAATGCTATTGCTATTCAGTTAAAAGATTCCTATTGGAAAATAGCTTTCCTGAATTCAAGATTCATATAGCCCAGTGACTGTAAATGAGTCCCACATTTGAAAGATTTTAATTTTTTATCTTGCTGCTTTACCATGTTAATAGTACCTATGACTGCAAAAGGATTTTGAAGTAGACCCAGAGGCAGGGTTCAAGCAATCGGTACTTTTATTCAGCTCAGAGAACAAGTGACAGCTCAGCAAGGTAAAGTGACAATTCAGCGAGTACCGACTGACTCTGCTTGGAGAAACCGCTCCTTTTATACATTTGCGGTTCCCGCCAAAGCTAGAGCCGGCCGCGTCTGAGCCAATCAGGAGCGACTTCCTGCTTCGGCTCAGACAGCGCTGGAAAGAGGAACAAACTATTTACAGAGTTACAAGGTAGCCATTCCAGGATACAACACCCCTCCCCTCATAGTTGGACACATCCATCATGAAAGCCATGTGACAAAGTCGTCCAATCGGTGGGGCCTCCGAGGAGCTCGCGCTGACCTGCGCAGTTCAATTTCTCCTTCGACACTGACTGTGGAGGATGGCTCGCCGCTGTTCTCCCGGCGCGGCGGACTTGGCCTGGCGGGCCCAACGAAGGCTTCGGAGGACGAGGATGGCTCGGCGTCGCTGGATGGTTCCCCCTGGCCCGATAAGTCTCTTTGCGTGTTTCTTAACTCGGGCAATGTATTAAAGTCTGTTGAAGGGGGAGAGTCCATGTCAGTGGTTTGTGGCAATTGATTTTCTGTTCGCTTCCGAATGTGGTCTATGTGTCGTTTCCACAAACGACCATCCTCTAGTTTTACAATATAAGTCTTTGGTGCATTTTGCTTAACAACAATTCCTTTCATCCAGTTTACATTTCCATCAAAACTTTTTACATATACATTTTGTCCCAAATACATTTCTCTTTCAGGTTTTACACACATTTGGTTATTATTAACACAGAACCTTGGGTTTAACCTGTCTAGTGGTGACCTCAACTTCCTTCCCATCAATAACTCTGCAGGGCTTACATGTGTGTGTGAGTTAGGGGTAATGTGCTGGGTGAGTAAGAATTGGTCCAAGTTTTGTTGCACATCCCCAGGGCCTGACCTGCGCAATGCCTCCTTTGCCACCCGAACGTAGCGTTCTGCCAATCCGTTAGCCCAGGGCGAATAAGGCGAGATGAGGGCATGCCTGACCCCTAGGCCATCTAAGAACAATTCGAATTGCCTGGCTGTTAGCTGTGGCCCATTGTCAGACACTAAGATATCTGGGCAACCATGGGATGCAAACAGTCTACTCAATACCTTGATGGTGGCACTTGTGGTTATGTTGTTCATTGCTATTATTTCCACCCATTTGGAGAAGGCATCAACCACTATTAAAAAATACTGGGAACCCACTGGGCCAGCAAAATCAATGTGGATTCTAGACCAAGGGCCAGCAGGCTGTTCCCACTCAGCCGGAGTTGTTTTGGGGGGACTAGGCCGTGACTCTTGGCACGGGTCACACTTTGAAACCCAATTTTCAATATCAGCATCCAGCCCTGGCCACCATAGATGCCCCCTTGCCAGGCTCTTCATCCTGACAATCCCAGGATGACCCACATGTAACATTTTGAGTACCTTTTCCCTTAGGCTTTTGGGGATGATCACTCTATCTCCCCACAACAGACAACCCTTTACATACGATAACTCAAGTCTTTTGTTTTTAAAATCACACAATTCAGGTTTCACAACATCATTTTGCCATCCCTTTAGAACACAGTTCACCACTTGTTTAAGGATTTGATCTTGCTGCGTATGTGCAGCTACCTCTTTGGCCGTGGTTAGTGGGTTATCCTCGAGTTCTATCATTAACACATCTGTGGAAGGAACAGGGTCTTCCACTAAGTCTGCTATGGGGCACCTGCTGAGGCCGTCTGCGTGATTGATTTCCTTCCCCCCCTTGTGGGTGAGCTCATACTGGTACCCTGAGAGGAAAAGAGCCCATCTGATTAGTCTTGGAGACATAAAAGGTGGAGTGGGCTTGTTGGGAGCTAGCAGACCTAGTAGGGGCTTGTGGTCAGTGACTAGTTCAAAACTTCTTCCAAAAATATAATTGTGGAACTTCTTTACCCCTGCCACTAATGCTAGGGCCTCCTTGTCTAACTGGCTATAATTCCTCTCTGTGCTGGTCATGGTTCTTGAGAAAAATGCTATTGGGGCCTCTGTCTTATTAGGTAGAACGTGAGCTAGGACTCCTCCTATGCCGTACGGCGAAGCGTCGCACGTGAGCCTAATGGGTAGTGAAGCACTATATTGGACTACTACACTTTTAGAAGTTAATAAATCCTTTATTTGAGAGAAAGCTTCACGTTCAGTTTTCCCCCATGTCCAGCGGGCTTCCTTCTGGAGTAAACGATGGAGAGGCTCTGCTACTGTTGCCTTCTGCTTTAAAAAAACGGAATAAAAATTAAGGAGGCCCAAAAATGCCTGTAGCTCATTCTTATCTCGTGGTTCTGGGGCTTCTCTAATTGCTTTCAGCTTTTCTGTTGTGGGGTGGATGCCTTCTTTATCTATTTTATAACCAAGAAATTCTATACTGTTGGTTCCCCAGACACATTTATCAGGCTTGATTCTTAACCCTTTGTCCTGTAACCTCTTAAGTACTTCCCTTATTCTTTTGTTTACTTGTTCCTGGTTTTCCCCTGCAATTAAGATGTCATCAAAGTATGGAATGGCCCCATTTACCCCTGACAATAGGCGTTCCATAATGCTCTGGAATATTCCTGGGGCTATGCTTACCCCAAACTGTAACCTCGTGCATTTGAAAGCCCCCCTGTGCGTTACAATTGTTTGAGCGTTTGCTGTTTGTTCATCGACCGGAAGTTGCTGGTAAGCTTGCGCCAGGTCGATCTTTGCGAACCTTTTCCCCTCCCCCAGGGAGTGTAGAAGTTGTTGCACAACCGGGATGGGGTAGGGGTGGTGTTGGAGTGCCTTATTCAGGGTCGATTTGTAATCAGCGCAAACTCTTAAAGAACCATCTGGCTTCAGAGGTGTAACTATGGGAGTTTCCCATGGCCCCTGTTCCACAGGGACCAAAATACCTTGGCTAATGAGTTTATCCAGCTGTATGTCTAGTTTGGGGAGAAGCGGAAGAGGGACCCTGCGAGGTTTTAGTCTGATCGGTGGAACCTTGGGGTCAATAGAGAATGATATAGGGGGCCCCTTATACAATCCCAAGGTGGGGCTGAACACTTCAGGGAACTCTTTCACAAAGTTAGGCATATTATCACAGTTTACATTACACACACCCGAAATCTCGATCCCCAACGGTTCCATCCACGCTAAACCCAGAAGAGAGTGCTTGGCCCCTGTTACAATAAGCATGGGAAGGGTACATTTAACATTCTTGAATGCAATCGGTACATTTGCTGTTCCCAGGACCGAGATTACCCCCCCTTGAAAGTCTCTGATCACCAAAGAGGTTTGATTTAGGTCAGCCTTAGACACATTAGGCATATACAGTTTAAATTTTTCCCAGGGCATGATGGTATATCTAGAGCCCGTATCCAGCTCCATTGAGCAAGGCTGGTTATTTAGTAACAGTGAGATAACAATTTTAGCCCCCTTTTTGGTTGCCGTGTTATTCACGGAAAATTGAGAGTTACCTCTATAGTAGTCGCGGTTAGCGGTTGAGTAGTTCCTTTGACTCGAGTTGCGGAACGGTCTCCTTTCTCGCGATTGGGGGGTCTGGTTTTGTGGTCGCTGGTATTGCGGTGTGGCGAATGTTTCTTCTGGTGCTGTTGCTCTGCAAGCGATGGCGATGTGGCCTCTACGGTTGCAGCGGCGGCATGTAGCGTCTCGGAAAGGGCATCGATGGCGCTGGTGATTTCCCCGGCAGCCCGCGCAGGGGGCTGGGTGAGTAGCTCTAAGGTGTCTCGGCTGGTCTTGCACCAGGAGGCAGTTGTCCCCGCTGTGAGTTGGTTGGCTGAGGTCGTCTGATTCCACGGCGCTGGGAGACGCGGAGTCAATTTTGGCAATGAGTTCTCGCCTTCCGTGCTCTTTCAATTCCCTAGCCGCTGCGTCGGCTGCTTCTGCGGTTTGCGCTAGTTTAATCACGGTTTGTAGAGTCGGCTCTTCTTCGGTGAGGAGTTTATTTCTCACTGTGCTGCTTTTCATGCCGAAAACCAAGGCGTCGGTGAGGCGAGCTTCCGGGTCTTTAAACTTGCATTGAGCAAGTACCGTTCGAAGCCGCGTTGTAAACTGGTTGATCGACTCGGTTTCCTTCTGAGCCATCATGGAAAATTGATGCCGAAAAACCATGGCCGGTTTGGTCGGTTTGAAGTGGCTCGCTAGCTTTTCCTGTAGGACGTCCCACGCTACGGTTCTTGCTTGCTGCGGTTCGGTGAGAGTTTGGGCCAGTCCACGGATTTCTGAGCCGCAGTAATTAAGGAAAATAGCCCGTCTTCGATCAGCTTCGGCGTCCTGTATTCCCGCCGCCTCGAGGAAAATCTCGAAGGTGGCCATGTATTCGTCCCAGGTCGTTTTCTCGGGATCGAAGAGTTCCGGAGCCTGGCCGATCTGGACTTTGTTCATGTTGCACGCGATGTTTCTTCCGTCCGTTCGTCGCCAGTGAAGTAGACCCAGAGGCAGGGTTCAAGCAATCGGTACTTTTATTCAGCTCAGAGAACAAGTGACAGCTCAGCAAGGTAAAGTGACAATTCAGCGAGTACCGACTGACTCTGCTTGGAGAAACCGCTCCTTTTATACATTTGCGGTTCCCGCCAAAGCTAGAGCCGGCCGCGTCTGAGCCAATCAGGAGCGACTTCCTGCTTCGGCTCAGACAGCGCTGGAAAGAGGAACAAACTATTTACAGAGTTACAAGGTAGCCATTCCAGGATACAACAGATTTATTCCAACTGGTTAAAAAAATAACAACAACCATGCAGAGAAATATATAAATATTGTCATCAAGAAGATTCTCTTGAAAGTAGAATTGAGTATTCTTAATGAGATTTATATTAATGTATTTCCCAGGGTGTCCAGCCTTGACAACTGTTTTGAACTTCAGCTCCCAGTCTTTTCCAGCCAGCATGGAATTCTGGGAGTTGAAGTCCAAAGGTTACTGTTCTGGGACACCCCTATGTTAGACTGCTTTAAGTTAATTTTTGCCATTAAGACCCAGTGCGTGCCTGCAGTTTATAAAGCCAGACACGTACCCTGGGAATAGCATTTCAGCAGGGAAGCCTGTGATACTGTTTTCCACCAGCTGTTGTTGTCCTTCACACGTTCAGGCTGGCCATATCAGTCTTTTGCTGTATGCCTCAGGGAACAGTACCTGAGAAGCTAATTTCTGGTTTCATGCTCCTTATGGTAATCTCCCTGTTGAACTGGGTTTCTGAGAACTGAAAGGTTATTCCAATTTCAGAATATTGAGACTTCTTCCTGTGCATATAACTGACCAGAGCAAGTATGCTTTGTACTATTGGATTGTTTTATCTTCTTTGACCGAGAGGGGAAAGGGAGAAACTTCTGTGAAACATGCTCTAACTTGTGATCACTCTTGGAAAAAAATGCAGTTCTGTGAGTATTATCAGTGATTTCATTCTCTGAGTAGTCTGGAATTTTTAGGGCTGGGCTAAGGGTATTAACTTTTGCAGGGTTCTGCATTCTACCCAGGATTCCTAAAAATACAACCAAGGAAACACCAGTCTGAAAAGAGCAACAGGAGGTTCGCCTTGGGGACCTTCATTTTGATTAACTGTAGGCAATTTTCAATATTTGTTCAACGTACAAGATAAGATGCTGTTATGAACAGTGCACGGTGTTCTTCAGGAATAGTTTCAGCAGGATGGAAAAAAAGATATTCTCATTGCTGCTGATTTTTCAGGTCACCAGTTCAGGAAGTCCTGTTTGGAAGTGATATTAACAACAATATGTAGCCATATCCGATTGGCTGTAACAGCACATCTTCCCATTCAGTGATAAATCATCATCTTGCTGGGTAGAATCATTCAAGCCACATCAACATTTCTATTCTATTTAATTTTAGCGTTATTAAAAGCTCTTCTGAGAATTTGGTTATAGCTGCCTTGGAAGAAATAATAATAATAATAATAATAATAATAATAATAATAATAATAGCCGCCCCGAGTCTGCGGAGAGGGGCGTCATACAAATCTAATAAATAAATAAATAATAATGATAATAATAATAACAATAATAATAATAATAATAATAATTTAAAAAAAAAACGCAGTCCTAGGTGCTTGGGAAGGAGGAGGGAGAGGGAGTGCAGGGCAAGTGCAGGCCGAGGTGTATGTGTGTGTGTAAAATTGTCTTTAAATAAACTTCCCCTACCACATATGTAAACCTTATTAACCCCCATATGCATAAAGTATTCACTTTGTTAGAAACACACCACATACACAGAGAAAGTTCTGCCTTTCAGCAGAAACAGCAGAAAAGATTAAAATAGGATAAAAGTTGGATTAAGGGCAAAGGTTAACTTCAGAAGGAAGAAAAGAGAAAATTAAAAGTAGATAGAGAAGGGGCAAAAGGAAAGTCAGAAAAGAAGTAATGTGTGAGTATTACAAATAGTATTACAAATATAAATACAAGTATTTATTCTGAAGCCATGTTGACCTTTGGGCCGATCTTTAAATGCATCCACATTTTCTAGCAACAATGTCTACAGCTATTTGCTTCTGCAATACTCACTCAAGTTTGAAACCACAATAGTATACAGTACAGTGTATACAGTACAGTGTTCCCTCGATTTTCGTGGGTTCGAACTTCGCGAAAAGTCTACACCACGGTTTTTCAAAAATATTAATTAAAAAATACTTTGTGGGTTTTTTCCCTATACTGTACCACGATTTTCCCCGCCAGATGATGTCATATATCATCGCCAAACTTTCGTCCACCTTTAATAAACATTTTTTTAATAAACTTTAATAAACATGGTGAATAATAATCTAAATGGTTGCTACGGGAATGGGAAATTGTAATTTAGGGGTTTAAAGTGTTAAGGGAAGGCTTGTGATACTGTTCATAGCCAAAAATAGTGTATATACTTCCGCATCTCTACGCGGAAATTCGACTTTCGCGGGTAGTCTCGGAACGCATCCCCAGCGAAAATTGAGGGAGCACTGTACTAGCAAAAAGTCAGAGCTTTTGTCTGTCTTGGTTGGTACCCTGAGATGGTCTCAAGTGTAGCAGCCCAGATAGATTAGCTCTAACCAAGTGTCTCACTATGGAATATACAGTGGTCCCTCGATTTTCGCGATCTCAATCTTCGTGAAATGCTATACCGCGATTTTTCAAAAAATAATAAATTAAAAATACGTCCGCGGTTTTCTCTCTTCCTTCCACTCTTCTCTCTCTCTCTTTCCTTCTCCCCCCCTCCACTTGCCCACAAGAGGAAAAAAAGCAACCTCTGCCGGGCAGCTCCCCTTGTGCCCTCGCTTTGTGCCTGCCTCTCGTCCCTCTCTTTTGGGGATTTTTTTTCGCCTTTGGTCTCCCATTACTGTAAACCTGACGCTTGGCCGCCGCCAAGGAGAATGCGAGGCATGCGAGGTCCCTGCAGAGCAGAGGGGGTGGCTGAGGCAGCGGAGGCGTAGCGGTGGCGGCGGCAGGCGAGCTTGGAGCCTTGCTTCAAGGGGGTCAGACGCAGCCTCGGCGAGCCGAAGGTTTCCGCGGCTCTGACCCAGAGCAGGAAGGGCTGGTGGGGGCGGCAAATCCACCTCCCCAGCCACCGGCTCCACCATCTGCGCATGCGCGGCCATGGGGAAAAAAGGGTGCGCATGCGCAGATGGTGTTTCCACTATATCGCGAAAAAACGATTATCGCGAGAGGTCTTGGAACGTAACCCTCGCGATAATCGAGAGATCACTGTAGTTTTGCTTCCAATAACATTGGGCAGACTTAGCTTTAATATTAGTCCAGCCTAGTATTTGAAACCTCATGTCCCTCCTTGAAAGCCTGGGAGTGCAGTTCAGACCTTCATGGAAGAGATTTACTTTGTTTCTTAATCACAGAAGCTTCATCCAAGTCAGAGAGGCTTGTGATCCAGGTGGGCTTTGATATCGCAGCATGACAGGAGTCCTGGTAGTGAGGTTAAATGGTTAAAGTGCAGTGTTTATTTATTTATTTACTTACTTACTTACTTACTTACTTACTTACTTACTTACTTACTTACTTATTTATTAGATTTGTATGCCGCCCCTCTCCGTAGACTCGTGGCAGCTAACAACAATAATAAAACAGCGTATGACAAATCTAATATTTAAAATAGCTAAAAATCCTTTTAAAAACCAAAGATACACACAAATATACCATGCATAAATTGTATAGGCCTGGGGGGGAAGGAATATCTCAATTCCCCCATGCCTGACAACAGAGGTGGGTTTTAAGGAGCTTACGAAAGGCAAGGAGGGTGGGGGCAATTCTGATCTCTGGGGGGAGCTGGTTACAGAGGGTCGGGGCCGCCACAGAGAAGGCTCTTCCCCTGGGTCCTGCCAAACTACATTGTTTAGTTGACGGGACCTGGAGAAGGCCAACTCTGGTCGCTGGGATTCGTGCGGCAGAAGACGGTCCCGGAGATATTTGGTGTTGCAAGCAAACACGGTGTTGCAAGTGTTGCAAGCAAACTCTGCCCATAGCCTAGCATTCAATCCTGACAGGGCTCAAGGTTGACAGCCTGTCATTCTTCTGAGGTCAATAAAATGGGGGCCCAGATTGTGGGAGCAATGTGCAAAAAATGCTCTACATCATTGATGGTGAACCTATGGCACGGGTGCCACAGGTGTCACATGGAGCCATATCTGCTGGAACACGAGCCGTTACCCTAGCTCAACTTCAAAGTGCATGTGTGTGCTGGCCAGCTGATTTTTGGCTCACACAGAGGCTCTGGTAGGGCGTTCCTGGCTTCCCAAGAACCTCTGAGGGATAGGGGTGGGTGTTTTTACCCTCCCCCGGCTCCAGGGAAGCTTTGGAGCCTGGGGAGGGTGAAGCATGAGCCTACTGGGCCCAACAGAAGTTGGGAAACAGGCCATTTCTGGCCTCCAGAGGGCGGGGGATTGAATTATGGGTGTAGGCACTTGTACATGCGCAATAGCACGCACACATGCTCTTTCGGCAGCTGAGGAAAAAAGGTTCGCCACTACTGCTCTACATTGTAAATCATCAGAAAGTTCTATGGGGTGGCATATAAACCTAAATGCTAAAAGCCATAGTGGAATAGAATAGAATAGAATAGAATTTTTTAAAATTGCCCAAGTGTGAGCACACACACAAGGAATTTGTCTTGGTGCATATGCTCTTAGTGTACATAAAAGAAAAGATACATTCATCAAGAATCATAAGGTACAGCACAATGATAGTCCGCATACATATAAACAATCAAATCATATCAGGAACCAGTCAATATAAATTGTAAGGATACAGGCAGCAAAGTTACAGTCATACAGTTGTATGTGGGAGGAGAAGGGTAATGGGAACCCTGAGAAAATTAATAGTAGTGCAGACTTAGTAAATAATTTGACAGTGTTGAGGGAATTATTTGTTTAGCAGAATGATGACATAACTGTTCTTATGTCTAGTTGATCTGGTGAGCAGTGCTCTATAGCATTGTTTTCAGAGTAGGAGTAGAAACAGTTTATGTCCAGGATGTGAGGGGTCTGTAAATATTTTCACAGCCCTCTTTTATGAAAAGGCAAAAACCAAGGAATCAGATGACCTTAAACATCATGGAAATGTTCCCTAGAAGGCTACATATTCTAGGATACTTAGAGACATTCTCAGTTCCGGCATGCCAATTTCATGCTCTCTGATGGTTGCAATATTCTGGAGCCATATCACTGGTAATCTGCTATTCCCAATTCATCAATTTTATCCAAAAAACATTATCTTGCCCCTAAATACAGTGGTACCTCTACCTACAAACGCTTCTACTTACGAACATTTCTAGATAAAACCAGGTGTTCAAGATTTTTTTTGCCTCTTCTCAAGAACCATTTTCTACTTACAAACCCGAGCCTCCGAAACTATAAGTGGAAAAGGCAGGGAGAAGCCTCCATGGGGCCTCTCTAGGAATCTCCTGGGAGGAAACAGGGTGATAAAAGGCAGGGAAAAGCCTCTGTGGGGCCTCTCTAGGAATCTCCTGGGAAGGAAACAGTGCGATAAAAGGCAGAGAGAAGCCTCCATAGGGCCTCTCTAGGAATCTCCTGGAATGAAACAGGGCCAGGAAAGGTGGGGAGAAGCCTCTGTGGGGCCTCTCTAGGAATCTCCTGGGAGGAAACAGGGCCTCCACCCTCCCTTTGTTTTCCCCAATCACACACATTATTTTACATTGATTCCTATGGGGAAAAATTGCTTCTTCTTACAAACGTTTCTACTTAAGAACCTGGTTACAGAACGAATTAAGTCCGTAAGTAGAGGTACCACTGTATATTGCCAGGAGAAAGACAAAGAGCAAAACTTGCCATTTAAAAGCTAGGCCAAAATCTCTGCAGTCAGACAATTGAATGAACCAGTCCCCTACTGCCTTCCAAGGTGATCAGGAAAGAGAAGTAAGGAGGCAAGGACAGGCAACAAAAGATGAAAGCCACAGATATGATAGTTTGCTCCCTGTCCTAATCTTGGTTGAAAACATAAAATGTGATTTTAGTGTGATGTCTGCACATGCAGCTGAGTTCCTCCCAATTCCCTTGCGATAAACTGCAGAGAGTTTCAGGGCCCTAAGGAGTCAGCAGTTGTTTGCTCGAGCCATCTGTCTCATTTCCCCTAGCAACAGGGTTTGTCCTTCTCATTTCCTTGATGAAATCTCTGAAGCAATCTCTGAGAGTCCATCCTCCGCTACTCCTCCCCAGCACCACGTTGGTCTTGCTTGGTTCTCTCTTCTACATGTATTCCGTACTGTATAAAAACAGCAATGTCTAGTTTCTGCAAACGCTTTGGAGATAATGCCACTTGTTATTAATGCTTGGGCAGGGTTGTCTGTGTGTGTCCCGAGTGTGATATAGCATCTACATTAGCATTCTGAGGGAGGGATCTATAATATATACAATAACCTTACCATATGCTGGTTACTGATATTGACTGAGATTTTTACTGACTCATATGACTCATCCACTTGTTATCGGTGAGTGAATTTTCATTGCGCAAATGTGCTCTGGTCTGTGAAAGAGACATAAAATGTGTGCTCCTAAGACAGAAAATCTAAAATTTATTAAGTGCGGAGATATGAATTTAATTAACAAAATGTTTTAGTCAGTTAAACCAGTGTTTCCCAACCTTGGCCACTTGAAGATATCTGGACTTCAACTCCCAGAATTCCCCAGCCAGCATTCGCTGGCTGGGGAATTCTGGGAGTTGAAGTCCAGATATCTTCAAGTGGCCAAGGTTGGGAAACACTGAGTTAAACAATACCAACAAGAGCACATTTTTTGTCACAGACATTGCAATTTAAGGGGACAATGTGTGGGTTTTTGTAAGCCTTTTGAAATGGAGCATGAAGAATTAAATGTAAAAGACAAGGGGCTTTTCCCCCTTTCTCATAAAAGAATTTGCTCTGCAATGGTAAGCTGACTCAAACTCCAGATATAAATATTTTAGAGGCTGTGTTTGTTTACTACATTATATATTTCTCTACACTAACTTCAGGAGCTCAAAAGGAATCTCTGTCGATATCCTGTTATTGTAAATTCTTTTCATGTCATCAACCATCTGCTTTTGGCTGAATAATCAGTGTTTCTCTAGCACAGGCATCCATCCGCACACTACGGCCTGTGGGACGGATACGGAAACTCAGCCAGAGTGCAGTGGTGATTAAGCCCTGGCCCCACCCCACCCTTCCCAGCCGTCGTCCTTATCTTCCAGCCCACTGAGGTCTGCTCAGTGCTAAGTTAAGGTTGAAGGATGCATGCCGGTGGGTAGGCAGGTGGGGGCCAGCTGGAGTAGGGGTGATGCCAGCAGCATAGTCACATGGTCCCCAGCTGCCCCCAGCCACTGTGCTTGTTAAATCAGAAGCCCATTTTCTGTCTTCTGATGCGTCGTTTAAATTGCTTGCGAAATTTGGACATGTAAGCCGTCCATGTATCTTCGTCTGGGTTGAAGAATGGCAATGCATGAGGCATTGCTAAAGCCATCTCTGGAACATGGAGGCTTGAACCCCTCGTCACCACTGTTAAATCAGAAGCTGGAGGCCGAGGAAGGTTAACAGCTCTTTATTAGGCAACAGGAACAGTAGAAGTGACCAGCTCGCAGATAGGAAAGTGACTGCCGGCTAACGGCCAAAGCCGCGCCTTATATACCTTTGCTTGGCGCGGGGAAAGCGGTGTGTTCCTCTTTTTTAAACTTTCACGCTTTTATTTAAAGGTACAAACATAACAGTGCTATGGAGAGCCTTCAGGGCTTGCAAAGCTCATCGGGGCTGCCTGCAAACGACAGGGGAGGGGGACATGCTCCACGCTCACTGTGCTTGGCCGGCGGGTGGAAGAGAGCGGTGGGGGCAGATCTTGCAGGGGGGGCATCTTCTAAGCCTGTCCTTCCTTCTCCCTTGTCATCAGGGCCAAGAGAAAGAAGGGGCAGTGTGGGGAAGTGCTCCCCTCTCCTGCCAAGCACCGAGCACAACAGCCCAGTGGGGGGGAGAATGGCCCAGCAGAAACACCTCCATTGGTGAGTTGGATGGCAGAGAGGCTTGGCTCAGCTTTTGCAGCAGAATGCTGTCCGCTGCTTTCTGTTTCCTGTGTGTTACCCGGGCAGTGAAGACTGGGTCTGTGAGTGGGGAGCAGAAGCGTCAGGTCTGCTTCTCCCCTCCCCTCAAAAAGACAGGCCTGGATGAGTGTGGAGCATTAAGATGAGGGCAGGCAGGAAGGCACCTTTCGACATGGAGATGCCAGGAAAAAAATCCTTGAAAATTGCATCATCAGTGGGTTCTACCAGTGTGGTGCTCTGGACCGTACCGGTAGGAACCTACCACTGCCCCCACAAGTTCAAAGACAACCATGACGGAGCCTTAAACGAAATTGAGTTTGACACCCCTGGTTTAGGATATTATAAGATTATAATGAATACTGTTTTGAAAGGTAAGGATGAAAAAAAATTGGGGAGTTTGACACCCCTGGTTTAGGATATTATAAGATTATAATGAATACTGTTTTGAAAGGTAAGGATGAAAAAAATGGGGAAATTACATCTGTGGCTTTTAATACTAGTTTTAAAGTAAACATTTAAAAAATTCAGACTGACATGTAATAATAATAATAGTAATAATAATAATAATAATAATAATAATAATAATAATAATAATAATCTATTAGATTTGTATGCCACCCCTCTCTAAGGACTCGGGGCGGCTTACAACAATAATAAATACAATAAACAGTGGTTCAAATCTAATATTAGTAAAACTGAAGTTAAAATCCCTTAATATTAAAAATCAATCAATACTACACAATCATACCATTCTCAAGTGCTATAATCAGAAAAGGGGGGGGGGAATCAGTCCCCCCATGCCTGGAGACATAAGTGGGTCGTTAACATCTTGCGGAAGATGGGGAGGGTGGGGGCAATTTGAATCTCCGGGGCGGAGTTGATTCCAGAGGGCCGGAGCCACCACAGAGAAGGCTCTTCCCCTGGATCCCACCAGACGGCATTGTTTAGTCAACGGGACCTGGAAAAGGCCAACTCTGTGGGACCTAATCGGCCACTGGGACTCATGCGGCAGAAGGTGATCCCGTAGGTATTCTGGTCCGATGCCATGTAGGGCTTTATGTAGAAAATATTTAGGTTGATGAGTATAGAAACTAGTATAGAAATCATGTTTTAAATCAATAGTGGTTTAAAAAAAATAGTAAAGCCAATCTGCTTTAAATACCATCAAGTTAAATGATCTCAACATATATTAAAACATTTTGATATGTATGAGAAATTTATTAAAGTGGGAATAAAATTATTTATTTATTTATTTATTCATTCATTCATTCATTCATTCATTTATTTATTTATTTATTTATTTATTTATTAGATTTACATACCACCCTATGTCTCAGTCTCAGGAGGAATAGATGTTACACTGCTTTATATTTTATTAAATTGACTCTGTTTGTGTGTGTGTGTGTGTGTGTGTGTATGAAAATCAAACAGCCAACATTTTGTATTTATCCTCTCACAGTAGAGCAAAAGATTTCCTGAAAAATGCAGAAAATGTAGAAAAACACATTTTGAAATCTCCCTGTTTAACTTCAAAACATTTGACTTACAAAGATTTATATAGAGATAAAATATATGAATAAAGAAAAATGCAACAAAACTCTATGTCCTCTTCAGCACAGATTGAAAATGCACTGATAACTCTGTGGAGGTGACATGTTTTCCTGACATGGTCTTTACCCCATCTATAGCCCCAGTTGCTCCAGTTTTTGTTTTGTTTTGTTTTTTTAAATGCTTTGCCTCTTCTCCCCAAACAATCTTTCCTTTGGATATAATCCAGCATGCTTCATTAACGATATGGCTGTTGAAGCAGCGTGGGTGAGAATGTGTGATATTCGCAGTGGGGTCCTGGAACCAAGTCATATAAGCTCACAAGAGGCAATGGTTAAATGTACTGAAGTTTGATGAGCTGGTTGATAACTATAATGATGGGTTTTAACATCTAGTTCGCCAACCAGCTAGGTGTGGTGCCCTTGATAGAATAGAATAATTAGAGCTGTTGATTAGAAATGTTGGCTGTTTTTTCTGAAAGGGTGATCAAATTATATGCATTAGTTTGAAAGAGTGCTGGGTCTGTGCTTAAAAACAGAACCAGCCTGTTTTAAAAGATCGCTAGCTCTGTGAAGGTAAAAAGGTTGATTTAAACTGGGAAGGTGAGCCAGGTTTATCAGCTCAGCAGTAAGTTGCTGTTTTTATCGTCACTGACGGTAATAAAAGTGATTCTGCTGAGAAGAAGCTTTGCTTGGCTGGGCTTGTTGCTGCCTGTATTACGTGGAAATAGACCATTTTGCTTGCTCCACAGGCTATTTCTAGGGGCTGTTGCCAGCAAGGGCTTAATGCCAGCACAGGCATTCCATTGCAACAGAACCTGAGGATGGAGCCTGCTGGTTGTCCCTTCCCACTTTATTCTACTTGTCTTTGTCGTCCAGGCTATTTTTGAGAAAGGGGTTTAGCGCTCTTTCAGTAGCTTCCTCGTCTTGTCTTCAGATGGAGCCTGACAGATAACAGATTGAAAGCAATTTGACAGGTGGCTAAACCAGCCATTCTTACACCCACACAACTCTTCCCTGAGCATACCATGGTCTGCAGTTGTAGTTTTGTTTCTTGCTGGCAACTGATGCTTGAAGGAAATGAAGCCAGGGAATCCACTAATTAGGTTCCTCAAAATCTCCGACATTAAAACAGTAAGGACTGTACCACTCATTAGTCTCATTAATGAGACAGAAAAGGGATCGGTAATAAGGGTGACACAATTTTCTGCCAGCCTTCCTCTCTTCCACTATACCTTTCTGGGCTGAAGTAAAGCTTTTTAATATGGGGCTCTGGCTGTCTGCTGGTATTAATCTCTTGCAGCGAAACCTGCAAATCTGTTTAATTTAGGAGTATTCACTGATGGCAACCAAAATTTAAATAGAAACAGAATAGCTTCAAAATTCCGTGTGGCTGACTTAAAGTTGGAATACTGGATGCAGTCTGATATCTAGACAATTCATAACGTGGATATGTTAGACCGGTGTTGGCAAACCTTTTCAGCACCGACTGCCAAAATGGGGGTGCTCACATGTGCCAGAAACCAGAAGAGCAGCCGCCCAGTGTACATGTGTGCGCCAGGAAGATGATCTTCCAGTTTCTGGTATGTGCACCAGCCGGTCTGGTTTCTGACATACATGCACGCACAAAGACCAGCTGGCTGGTGCGTATGCGGGTGGTAGAAACCAGAAGAGCCGATGATCTTCCAGTTTCTGGCACATGAATGTGCACCGGCCATCTGCTCTTCCGGTTTCCAATGTGTGTGTAGACCAATTGGGCAGTGTGCATGCAAGCACCGGAAACTGGAAGAGCAGTGTCTGGTGTGCATGCACACACTGGGAAGATGATCTTCCTGTTTCCGACAAGCACATGAGCCTCAGCCACCTGCTATTTTATGTGTAAAATCTGCCCAATGAGACACCGGTAGGCCTGGGAATCTAGCAACACTTGTTTATTAGGAAGAGTAACAGCAACTTGCAATAACAATCTGGAACAACAGCAACAACAACATGGGCCGCGCCTGGCAGCTATTTATATCTCCCACCGCCAGGGTGAGCCAGCCAATCCTGACTCTGTATTTTCCCACCTAAGGACAAGGGGTGGTCCACATTTCACAGCTGTCCTCTGGACACAATACTATGCACGTATGCGCATGTGAAGACCAGCTGGCCAGTGCCCATGCATGTGTCAGAAATTGGAAGATCATCTTCTCGGTGTGCACATCCGCACTCGGCAACTGTTCTTCCAGTTTCCAGTCTCTGTGTGCCTCTCCTGGCACATGTGCCATAAGTTCACCATCATGATGTTAGACTGCGGGGACCTTGCTGCATGTGGAGACAATTGGTGCACTTTACAAAAGTATGTACATGACTCTGAAAAAAAATTGTGGTAGCAATCTGAAGTAGGTTCTTCCTACACGCTCCTGTGATTACTGAAGCACCTCTTTGGAAGGATTTGCACAAGCCTAATATATATATTCTTTCAGTCAACTTGGATTCATAAAGGATTAAGATACAGACATGGTTAGGAAAAGTGGTGGAAGAAAAGCTAGACTTAAAACCAGAAATTTTTTAATTAGGAATTTTACCAGTGAAATACAAAAAAGAAGAAACGTACTTAATAATGCATATAGTGACAGCAGCTAGGATTGTATTTGCACAAAATTGGAAAGCAGGTATTATTCCTGGAAATGAGCAGATAATAAAGAAAATTTTGGGCTGCACTGAAATGAACAGATTAACATTAAGATTAAAAGCTAAAGAGGATTCATTGTATTACAAGACTTTGGGGAAGGTTTATAGATGGTTAGAAAAGGAATATAAATAAGAAAATTTAAATATAAATAAATTATATAACCCAGATGTATCACTCTAAAAATATGAGCAGAGGGGGGGAATAAACTTTTAAATTAGATAAACATATAAACATAAATAAATAAAATATAGTAAATTAAAAGAATTTATATTAAATAAAATATGAAAAAATGTAAGATTGTATAAAAGAACTCAGGGTTGCTGGACTACCATCCCAGAGAATTCAAGAAAGTACAGCAAAGGGAAGAGGAAGAGAGGAGTTAGAAGAAAGAAGAAAGAGAGTAAGGAGAGAAGGAATGAGGGAAAGGAGGGAAGGAGAAGAAGGAGAAAGGGAAAGGGAAGAAAGAAGAAAGGAAGTGTTTTATGAGATAGAGAGGATGATAAAAAGCAACTTTGAATTAATAAAACAATAAGATAAATATAGAATATATTTCTAAAGATTTTGTAAAAGAATGAAATGAGAAATGAGATGATGAATATGTGAAAATGTTTGTATGGTAATAAAAAAAACTTTTGGAAAGGATTCATAAAGGATGAGAGTTGCTAGGAACTAAATATTTCCAAATTCCCCCAGGAGGGTCATAGTAACATAAAGCAACAAACCTCAATGTCATTTGATTACATTTCTACATAATTTAATATAAACAACCCAATGAAAATAAGTACAAAATTAAAACATCAAAAGACATTATACTGCAAGGAGAGAGACTTATTATCTGACCAAGCACGGGTAAGAGCTTATATTAAGACTTACCTCATGGCGATAGAGGCGGCAAAGTCGGTGTATGTTGCCGCCCTAATTGCATCTGCAGATTCTCGCTCAGCCGCCCTGTTTAGGGTGACCCACTCTCTCCTAAATAGGGAGGCAGCGGTGGAGCCCTTGCAGGGGCGGGCTGAGGAATTTTTCAGTTTCTTGCAGATAAAGTCACTCAGATTAAGAATGATCTGGACTCCAATTGGGCAATACAGACCGAGGTGACAGGTTCAGGCCTTAGCTCCATCATTTGGGAAGAGTTTGACCTGGTAACCCCTGAGGAAGTGAACATGGCCATGGGAGCTGTGTGTTCCTTCACCTGCTTACTGGACCCGTGTCCCTCCTGGCTGGTTTCGGCCAGTCAGGAGATGACACACGGCTGGATCCAGGCATTGATCAATGCTTCCTTGAGTGAGGGGTCACTCCGCATACCTCCCAGAGACCAATAAGAGCTCACAGAGTTGGCCTCCTCCAGGTCCCATCGACTAAACAATGTAGGTTGGCGGGGCCGTGGGAGAGGGCCTTCTCTATGGCTGTCCGGGCTTTATGGAACCAACTACCCCCTGATGTCCGTACTGCTCCCCACCTCTGGCCTTCCACAAGGCCACAAAGACCTGGCTTTGCCGGCAGGCCTGGGGGCCATGAATTGTCCATCTTTCATGGCCAAATTTTACTTTATAAATGGTATGCATGCATAAGATTTGATTGGTTTTTATATAAATGGGTTTTATTGGGGTTAGTTTTTTAGAGCTTATATTCGATTTCTTTTTCATTGCTGTATCTTTTTGTATTGTTATTATGTTGTAAGCAGCCCCGAATCCTTTAGGATAGGGCGGCATAGAAGTCAAATAAATAAGTAAGCAAGCAAGCAAGCAAGCAAACAACCAAAGAAACAAACAAACAAATAAGTGGATGGATGGATGGATGGATGGATGGATGGATGGATGGATGGATGGATAAACAACTGTTCTAAGTTATGACAGCACTGGAGAAGATGGCTTGTCCTCGCACTTAATGATCACAGCAACCCTGCAATGACATAATGAAAATTCAGACATTTGATAACCAGCAGGCATTTCTGACAATTGCAGCATGCCAGCATTGTGTGACTGCCATTTGTGAACTTCCCAGGGGGCTTCCAACAAGGAAAGTCAATGGAGAAATCTGGATTTGATTCAATACTGAATGGTTCATTTAATGACTATGGTGATTCACTTAACATCCATAGTAAAAAGTTCATGAAAAACAAACATGGTTCATTTAACGACCCTTTTGCTTAGATGGAAGTTCTGATTCTAATGTTGAGGACTATCTGTAATGCAGCTTTTAAATAATTGTTTGAAATTGAAGTATCTCTAAAGCTTCTTACAATTATCCCATGTAGTTGGAATGTTGCTTGAAGAAATTGTGAGTGGAGAGAACAGGGGGAGATTTAAAAAAAGATTTTATACAACTTATGAATTTATAATTTATGTTGTTATAAATTTGCAATTTGAGTTTCTCTATAAGCAAAGTTATGGAACAGCAGCCAAGAATAAGCTTGAATATCACTGAGATCTCACTTACAATCTGTAATTATTTCTAATTTTGGAGTACCGGAAAAAGGAAAAAAAAGGTTTTTTCAAATGGAACATATCTTGGTTCACCAGAAGATGGCACTGGCAAATAAATTTTTCCTTACATGAAATTCCCAATACTGTACAGTATTTTGCAAGATTTTGTACAAACTTAATGCAAGCACAGCCAACAAATAAGCATTATAAACCTTAACAAAAATGTCACTTCTACTAAAGTGACCAAATCTGGCCTGCAAAAATCCAGATGATCAACATAGAGTCCACATTTTCTGCATGGCTACATTCATCTGGATTTGTGAAGCCCAGATCTGGGTGCCTTAGCTTCTCTACAACAACCTCCCCAATTAACCCTGGCAGAGGCAAACACCACATTCAGTTCCTACCAATTCAAACAAAGAAATACAGTGGTACCTCTACCTAAGAATGCCTCTACTTATGAACTTTTCTAGATAAGAACCGTGTGTTCAAGATTTTTTTGTCTCTTCTCAAGAACCATTTTCCATTTACAAACCCCAGCCCCCCAAACTGTAATCGGAAAAGGCAGGGAGAAGCCTCCATGGTGCCTCTCTAGGAAATTCCTGGGAGGAAACAGGGTCGGAAAAGGTGGGGAGAAGCCTCCATGGGGTCTCTCTATGAATCTCCTGGGAGGAAACGGCCTCCACCCTCCCTGTGGTTTCCCCAATCGCATGCATTATTTGCTTTTACATTGATTCCTATGGGAAAAATTGCTTCTTCTTACAAACATTTCTACTTAAGAACCTGGTCATTGAGCAAATTAAGTTTGTAAGTAGAGGTACCACTGTTCCAAGAGTAAAATATATTTCAAGTAGAAAATCACAATAAACTATCCTCTTTAAATTCCTGAAGTCTTGGCCTCTTGGCAAATCATATATAAAATATCATATATAATTTTCATCTTAGATACCTCTATCAAGCCACAGCAGCAAAAAAACAAACAAACCCCTATTTCAACTTCATAAGCTTTATATATGGGCTAAGGATTAATGAATGAGAATGTCTTGAGAGCTTTCTGAATGTAAAGACAATGTTTTAATGATGAATTATGCTCTTTGAATTGCAGGCACTAGAATAGAGAAATGACATTACTGTATATACTGTGTTTCCACAAAAATAAAACCCGGTCTTATTTTCTTTTCAGCTCCAAAATAAAACACCAGGTCTTATTTTCAGGGGAAGTCTTGCTTGTTTACTTTAGACCACTGAAGCCATGTCTCCCATGCCCCTGTTGTGCTATTGCTTGTCTTCTGCAGCTGCTCGTTATGCCAGTGGAACTACTTGCAGCAGGACAGTGCGTGGTGCGTGGTACTTTGGCGTGCGTGAGCTGCTGCACCAGTGCAATGAGCCTTGTGGCATCCTGCCGTGAACAGCGACAACAGCGTGATGAGTCCTCTGGCCGCAAGCAGCTGCAAACAGCTACAAAAAATATCGAGCAGTGCGGGACTGAGCACAATTTTGCTTCCCGCACCTGTGCAGAACACAAAATCTTGCATGGGGATGCATGTGATCATGTGTTTTGGCGATGCTGAAACACGCATCCCTGTGTGAGATTTTGCATCCTGCACAGGTGTGGGGAGCAAAATTGCACTCGATCCCACATTCACGCACCAGAGCTGCGTAGCTGTGTACAATTAGCCATATTGGTAGGAGCCTACCACTAGTTGGAGGCCTGGCTGCATCAATCCTAAGATAAATAGGTGCAGGGCATGTGGGGCAGCTCCTCTCACCTCACCCCGACCCCCACCGTAGCTTGATTTTTACACTTGCGCCTCGCCCCATCTTGTACAACCAGATGATGGGCAGGGCTTATTTGGGGGTAGGGCTTTTATTAAGTGCAGGCATGAAAATCGGGCTAGAGCTTGTTTTCAGGGTAGGCTATATTTTCGTGGAGAAACGGGTAATATCTCTCAGCAGCATTACAAGGGAGAAACTTTACTGCCAGTACATATTTTTGAAGTAACACATATATAAGGAATGCTCCTTGAGAATAAACAGGTTTAAGATAAATGAGGGAACTTGTTAAACTTGCTTTAGGTTTCCTCTGACACCAATTGTGGCTTAGTGGGTCTTACTTTCAGACATTTATAATCCTCTATCATGTTTATCCAATTTCAGGTTGACAAATTTTAACCTCCCCAAATTCTGCTAGTTTTATTTTGATTTTTAAAAATCCTTTATTGTTTTTATAAATAAATCGAGGTGGCAAACAAACCTAATACTCTCTTCCCCTATTTTCCTCACAACAACACTGTGAAGCGAGTTAGGCTGAAAGATAGGGTGGGTAACTTAAAGTAGCCTCCTGGCTTTTATATATAAGATTTGAATTCACAGCCTCTTATTTTCTAGCCTGGTGCTTTAACCCCCAGACTGAACTGACTCTCTTTAGTTTTACATTCTATAGGAGAAGCTTCTGTGGTATTAATACAAGTAACATTTGTTGTCACTTTGAATTAATTAAATTCATTAATTAGGCAAAAATATTGCGAACAGCTGATTCACCACAGCCAAGAATGACATACTCACCTGTACGATAGTAAGAAAAAGCAATCCGCTATTTTACTGTTCTATTTAGCAGTGAATCGGAATGTATGTCTTTGAAATTAAAATGTACTGCTTCTTTTAAACTTGAACACCCGGTTTTATAGTTTGTAGAATGGTTTTGGCATTAATATTAAAATTGGCAAGGAAGTTATACCAGTTCCGTGAGAAATCAAAACTAAGTAAATATTTTCCTTGTCTTATAACAAGTGTCTGTTACCTATGGAATTTTGCTTGCAAAAGTCTCATGAATTATTTTACAACAATGGACAGCAAAGTTTGAGTTTGAATGGAAATTATTGTTCTTAGCAATGAGTCCAAAATTAAGAAGGTGGTAATCTTTCTTAGAGGGTTCTTAGAAAAAAATGTAACATAAAACTTTATAACATAGTATTGTTAATTAGGGTATTGACACACGAATTTGACCCCATTTTGTCTTCTTTCCTATCTGGTGCAATATACACTGCTCAAAAAAAATAAAGGGAATACTTAAACAACACAATATAACTCCAAGTCAACCGAACTTCTGTGAAACCAAACTGTCCACTTAGGAAGCAATACTGATTGTCAATCAATTTCACCTGCTGTTGTGCACATTCAACTTTCAACAAAGTATTCAATGAAAATATTTCATACATTCAGATCTAGGATGTGTTATTTGAGTGTTCCCTTTATTGTTTTGAGCAGTATATCTTGGGACTTGAACTGCTTTACCACAATGGTGATAGGGGAATGCTTTAGTCCTCAGAGAAGGGCGGCATACAAATCTAATAAATTATTATTATTATTATGTCAATACAAGACAGCAAACGAGATCACTATGCTGGATTTCGTATTTTATCACCAGTCGGGCGCTTCCCAAGCACCTAGAACTGCATGATGTAGCGGCGAATTATGTTTGCCGATCCCAGTAAAGCGGCCTTTTGCAATTGACAGATGGAGATTTTGTCAATTCCGATGGTTTTCAAATGTCCGCTGAGATCCTTTGGCACTGCGCCCAGCGTGCCAAGTACCACTGGGACCACTTTCACTGGCTTATGCCAGAGTCATTGCAGCTCAATTTTTAGATCTTCGTATTTCACTAATTTCTCTAGCTGCTTCTCCTCAATTCTGCTGTCCCCTGAGATTGCGATGTCGATGATCCATACTTTCTTTTTCTCCACAATCAGGATGTCTGGTATGTTATGCTTCAGAATTCAGTCAGTCTGAAGTCGGAAGTCCCACAGTAGTTTTGCTTGCTCATTTTTGACCACTTTTTTGGGCTTATGATCCCACCAGTTCTTTGCCACTGGTAAATGGTAGTTCCAGCACAAGTTCCAGTGGATCATCTGTGCCATAGCATCATGTCTATGCTTGTAGTCAGTCTGTGCGATCTTTTTGCAGCAGCTGAGTATGTGATCGATTGTTTCATCTGTTTCTTTACAGAGTCTGCACTTTGGATCATCTGTTGATTTTTCAATTCTGGCTTTGACAGCATTTGTTCTAATGTACCACCAGTATTAGTCCTTCTGTCTCCTTTTTGAGTGTTCCACTTATGTTATTGTTATTGTTGTTGTTGTTGTTAACTTCTCTAATGTAAATTGTCAGCAAGTTTGTTGCCACAGATTCCTGTTTTTCCTTTTGCTGGTCTACCTGAAAGCCAGTTGACAAATAGCTTCAATAACTTACAACAACTTTACATTTTAGATGTTTTATAGTCATTGTTTTTCAGCTTTGCCAAACTGATTGTGCTTGATTTCTAACCTATTATCAATCCTTCATTTATAATGCCAATAGTATTTGGCATTATTTGCAGCAGGCGTGGCCTCCTGGTTTGGATCAGTTCACCCAAACTGGTAGTGACCCTCTGGTGATGTCACTATGATGTCACCAAACTGAATCAGTTGGTGCTGGCCAATGGGCATCGTCCTCCTTTTTAAAAAAAATATTTTTTTTTCTTCTGCGCATGTGTGGAAGTCAATTTTCCGGCAATGCGTATGCAGTTGCCATTTTGTTTTAAGCTCTTTTTTTGCATTTGTTTCAGGATTTTTTTTGTGCTGTGCATGCCATGTGGCGCGAGAGAAAGTGAACTGGCAGCGAGGTAAGTTGGAACCCACCCCTGATGTGTAGTATTTGCAGTATTTATTGAAATGTATCTTATTTATCTCTGTAATTCTTATTTATAAGTTGGGGTTCAGGTTTAGGACTGCTAAGCCACCGCCAAAATGCTTGTGTAAAACAATAGTCCTTTAAAAGTGGTGAAGGTTTATGATATTATTCAAGATATGGAAAGTGGTTAATTGAGTCAAATATTTTTAAGCACCACTGAGCTGTTTCACTATAGATGAAATGAAAATGAAAATACCTTAAATATTTTTAGTCATTTATATTGTGTCTTTTTGATGTATATGCATCAGAATGTTTTGGAACAGTTTAGAACCACAACATAATAAAATGCTTTTCATTAAGAAAATAGCAATTTTAATTAAATAACAACTTTTGAACAAGCTATGTTCTACCCATGGGAGTAAGCTACACTGAACTCATTCAAATTTTTGAGTAATATATGGGATTACCCTATTAGCAAGCAGAAATTTGGCAGAATCAAAATGCCTTTATTAACCAATAAATGAATAGGTATTGGAGTGCTCAAAACTACATAGAATAAAGCATTCTTGCCTATGTATGTTGTTTAGACCTTTTACTCTTATATAAATAATTAGAGTTAGGGTTGTTTATTTATTGTAGCCTAGTAAGAGCATCTTGGATTGTGAAGTATTAGCTTTTTCAAAATCCTCCTATAGAAAATTACATTATATTATTTTATACTTTAATTAAAGGTTTCATATTTATGCAACTCTCAACCTAACTGTTTTTTTTACCTTATTATTCAACCTTAGGGGCTAACATTTAAATATTCTACATAAACTAATATAACTTAAGCATGTATTGTTATATTTAATCATTTAATTCCAAGGCAGAAGTATTGTACTGATGGATTCGTTTCAATTTACAGCACTCTTCAGTATAATTGGTCAATTACAATGAGTGTGAATGGTCAGCATAACAATTGATGCTTATGGTGTTAGTAAGAAAGAACACATTTTATTTAATCCTGGTAAAAGAACATGACACTAGAGAAAAACATATGTGTATGAATCTATATTGGTTGCAAAGTGCAATTCATCCTAGAATCAAAATCAGAATAACAGAGTTGGATGGGACTTTGGAGGTCTTCTAGTGCAAACTAGGAAGGAAACCCTACATCATTTTAGACAAATGGTTATCCAATAACTTCTTTAAAACTTCCTGTATTGGAGCATTTACAACTTCTGGAGGCAAGTTGTTCCACTGATTAATTGTTTTAAATGTCAGGAAATTGTTCCTTAGTTCTATGTTGCTTCTCTTCTTGATTTGTTTCCACTTATTTCTTCTTGTCCTGTCCTCAGATGTTTTGAAGAATAGCTTGACTCCCTCTTCTTTGTGGCAACCCCTGAGATATTGGAACACCTCTATCACTTCTGGTCCTTCTTTTCATTAAACTAGACCTAACCAATTTCTGCAACCATTTTTCATATATTTTAGTCTCCGATTCCCTAATAATCATTGTTGCTCTTCTCTGAACTCTTTCTAGAGTCTCAACATCCTTTTTGCATCGTGGCAACCAAAACTGAATGTAGTATTCCAAGTGTAACCTTACCAAGACATTATAAAGTGGTATTAACACTTCACGTGATCTTGATTCTATCCTTCTATTTATGCAGCCTAGAACTACATGGGCTCTTTTGGCAGCTGCTGCACACTGCTGGCTCATATTTAAATGGTTGTCCACTAGGATTCCAAAATCCCTTTCACAATTGCTACTATTGAGTGAGGTACCATATATACTGTACCTGTGCATTTTGTTTTCCTTGCCTAAATGTAGAACCTTACTTTTTTCACCATTAAACTTCATTTTGTTAGATAGCACTCAATGTTCAAGTCTGTCAAGATCTTTTTGTATCTTAAGCCTATCTTCCCCAGTGTTGGCTATTCCTGCTAGCTTGGTGTCGTCTGCAAATTTGATGAATTTCCTATCTATCCCCTCATCCAAATCATTGATGAAGATGATGAAGAGTACTAGGCCTAAAACAGAGCCTTGAGGTACCCCACTGCATACTTCCCTCCATGTAGATGCAGTTCCCTTGAGGATTACACATTGAGTGCAGTTGGTCAGGCAGTCTGGTGATGTAACTGGCTGACCAACCAGAAATAATAAGAAATTTCTTAGTGCTTCTCACCATACAGACTGTATAATTTTAATTTATGGGTTGAGGGTATTATAAATCATTTTAACATTATGCAGACTTGTTTCTTATTATCAAGCTCTGAATAATGCAAGGGAGGTGTGATTATTTCCAAAATGTGTACATAAATTATCAGTTGTAACACTAAATCTAAACTGAGGTAGTTGAGACGTTACAATGAATATGCTCCAACACAGATGACAGCCAATCTGTACTAATTTATTTAGAACTTTAGCAATGATTACAGCTCAATGTCTTATTTTTCTGTCAACACTTATCGTCACAATATTATTTAGTGGAGAGCTTTAAAAAAAAATGATGGACAACCTCCTTTGTGTACAATCTGAGGGTACAAGATCTGGTATCTTTGCTTATTGTGACCAATTTGCAGGACGCTTTTTATGGATAAAATATTCTTACCAAGTTGACTCAATATTTTTGAGTGTCAGTAATAGATGATATTAGGACACATTTAGCTTGGGTAATTTGAAATTGTAGATAAACACAGTGAAAGGTTGAGAGCTGCTATTTGCATTTATATCTTTCCTGATTAATTAAATTAGCTCCTGCCACTCTGAAATTTTGCATCATACAGATTATCATACCTATGTCATACTCTTTGACAGAAGATGCATCCCGACTACATTAAAAAGATGATAGTAAGGGTATATATAAAAAATAAAACATATGGTGTCTCTTCTTCAAACCTGTGCAAGTAGTCAAGTCCATTAGAGTTATTCCAAAGAGAACATCATAAACCTGTGATAGGTGTTTCTAATTCACCCTGTTCTAGGTAAAAAAAATTCAAAGAAGCTGTAGCCTCAATATATCTTATAGTGCAAATGTGCCATTGCACAACTGCATTAGAAAAGAGAAAAATAATTTTAATTCTTATATAAAATACTACCAGACTAATCTATCTTCAAATCAGAGTGGTATTTGTGAGTAGATCAGCCTGATCTTTGCAAATAGTCCACCATTAATTATCCCAACATTGCGGGTTTGGGGAAGCTGAAGCTGAAAGTAAAAAAAATCAACATGCTGAATCTATTGCTGTTACTTATAACCTCTATTGCTAATTTATGTGGTTTATTCTTATAATTTTATGATGGTCAGTATTATGAGCTAGTTTGAAACCGAATTTTATAAAAGTCAGTTGCAAATTATTTTGAAAAACAATCAATTGAACTTTTTTCTTTTTCCCAAGGCAACTCCTTGTACAATATTGGTTGACTGCTATTCTCAATTTTTGTCTGAGTTACTTGATACCATTGGGAGCTGTAATCAAAGCAAAGCTTCTGAAGAAGCACATGAAATATTTTTTCAATAGTTTTGTTCATGTAATAGTAATGTTCTATTTATCCTGCATACTAGGAATGACTGAAATTGAAAGACACCCACAGGCACTATATAAAATAAGTCTGTGTAGTCCTCTTTGTGTTCCTTACTTCACAGATGCAACAGATGAACTAATGTGTCTTATCTTTTTATATCTTAGAGGCACATAAAAATCTCCAGAGTGCAAAAAAAAAAGCTTTCATTTATTTCAAATTAATGTTATAATCAGTTCCAGCAGTTTCTGTCTACCACTTTTGCCCTTATCTAAATTAGTTTCTTTGCTTTCTCCATCCTTCCAGTGTCCCTTTCCTATTTATTTATACCTGGCTCTCAAGAAAATAATGCTATTTGTTAAGGCTCTACAGCTACAGAACCCCATTTCCATATCACAGAGAAAAACGTTTAAAAAGCAATGCATTCGTTTTAAATACTGCTTCCTAGCTTCCTTTTGATTGTGTAATACACCACTTTATTCCCTGTGTATTTAGGATTAAAAGAGCGCTGCTCTTCCATCTGTGAACGCCTTTGGACCGCTTTTGTCCATTCGAGTAAAGGATGGATCAAAGAGCAGGGTTCTCTTTATAGGGGAAGTGACGTATTCCATAAATAGAGTCCCGCAAATCCTCTTTTTAAAGATTATTTTTTTTAAAAAGCAAGCCATGTCTTTCCCCATATTTCAGCAGTCTCTCTTCCTCAGCCCAGAAGGGCAGCGGAAATCCTCTTCACCCCACTGGGGCATCTGTGACCAACCGTCCCTGTCAGGTTTGCAACACTGGCCACCAGAGGGCGGGCGCGCGCGCGTGTGCACCCACCCGTAGCCATGGTTACCGCTGGATGCGTAGTGGGGTTTACGAAGCTGACGCAGTGGGCGGCCCGGCACAGGCGGAGGCGGCCCTGGCATAGGCGGAGGCGGCGTTGAAGAGCTGCGGGGCTGAGAAGCCCCGGCATGGAGGCGGCGGCAGCAGTGGCTCTGGCCCGGTGGCGGCGGCGCCGGAGGCGGCGACAAAAAGGTGCGGGGAATGAGAGAGGAGGGAAACAGGAGAGATGGTGGCCGTGCACGGAGGGCGGGTGCCCACTTCTCGCTGCGGGTGAAAGAACCGCCGCGGCACCTCTTTGGCGGGAGGAGGAGGAGGCAGGGCGGACGGGCGAGCGGGCGGGGTGGGGCTAGAGACGGGAGAAAGCCGCGAGGCCGAGGCCGCTCTGGCGCGGGAGCGAGCGAGCGAGTTGCAGAGGCGTCGGTGCCCCTGGCATATGGCAGCGCGGACGCGCGCGCTCAAGGAAAAGGCAGCGGTGGGGAAGAGCGCGCGCCCCTCTCTTCACCACCACCCCCAATGCCCGCCAACCGGCGGCCCCGCCACCCAGAGGTGGAGGGCCCGGTTGCCAAGGGGAACGGAGAAGCATCCCTCCTCCCGCGGCACCAGCAGCGTGGGAGCTGGACGGTAAGCAAGCAGGCGATCCTGCTGCTCTCGTGCCCAAGCAGGTGCCTTTCCCCGCCTCTTCCCTTGCCAAAACCGGGTTTATGATGGAAGAGGTGGGGGGGAGGGAGGAAAGGAAGGAAGGAAGGAGGGAGGGAGGGAGGAAGAAGGGAAGGAAGAAGGACGGGAGGGAGGAAGGAAGGAAGGGGAGGAGGGGGAGGGAGGGAAGGAAAGAAGGAAGGAAGCAAGGTAGGTAGGTAGGTAGGTGGTGGCAGGGGCTTTTCTTACGTGGCCTTGGATGGTGTTTTCCCCCCCTCCTGTCCTCTTCACCATCTCTCTGCCTGCTCTGCACCCTTTCCCCACGAATTCGGTAGAATCAGGGTGGTGTGGCCTGTGGAGCGATTAATCTGCTGGGAGTTGGAAGTGCTGGATAAGGAGGGACTGTTAGAATGTGGAGCTGCAGTGTAGCAAGCCCAAATTGTTTCTTGCATTCTTCCAATGCTTGTGGAAAAGGGAGATGACAAAAGGTTAAGTGTTCCTTATACCATATGAGGTAGCGGTGGCGGATGGATTTAAATTAGAGAGGTTCTCTCCCTCCCCCCCAGTTGATGAATCTGTTCATGGTGGGTGTCTTATGTGGAAATTAGTCTGAATCCATAACCAAAATGATGTGGGCTGGATATGTATACATAAAACATTTACTTTGCAGAAAAAATTGAAATGCTTTCTATAAACCCAAGCAGATGGGAAACGAATGGATCTTTCATCTTGGAAGGTTGTTTCTGCAAGGAGATGCTTCTAGCCTGCAATTTTTGAGAGCGTCCATTAAAGTTTTTTGTGTATATGTGACATGAAAACTGATTTGAAATTTCTCAAGAAATTGTAACCATGTTGGTTTTGAAATGAACTAAGTACCTGATACTTTTATTTTGATTATTGCCCAGGGTTCCACTATTAGAATGGAAGAAGACAAATGTGGAAAAAGACAAAATTACTAATAAATTGGCTCCAAAGATTTCTAATTCTAAAAATTAATTTGCTATTTGAATGATTAAGGTTTATTTAAAGGTTTATATGTTTATTAAAATGGTAGATACAATTATGGATTAAAAGGGTAGATAAAAATTATGGATCAGTGAAGAGAGCTTTTAAAAAGGATAATCACTTCATGAATGTAATTAAAATCTTAGAATACAGTTTAAAAGGGTGGAGTTCAGTGTACTAAATTATGCATTTTTTAATTAGTAATAGTTCTACAAAAAAGCATTGTGGAGATAGTTAATTTCTCTAGAAGTGTAAACACATACTTTTTGCATGAGGCTAGGCTCAGGTGTGGCTGTCTCTCTTGGGTGAATGATTTAAAACTAATGATCAATTTTAGAACTAGCTTCTTATAGTTTTATTCATCTGTACAATTATATTGTCATGAATAGATGCCTCCTTGCTACTTGTAATAAATACTATGTGAATGCGAGTGGAAAGGAACATTAAGTACTTTTTCCAAGGCTTGAAAATGTTGTATTGCTTTTGCCTCTAACAAAAGTCAGTTTTGTGTTGTCATTGTCAATAGAAGCAAAAAATTGTGTGGGGCTTTTGTTAAAGGAGATTTCTGCCATTCTTTAAAATTCATATTCCTGAATGAAATTGCTTTCAGAATTGATGACAAAATTAGAGCTAACTAATCTATTATATATTGGCACTCATTTGTAGGCTTCTCCTGTTTTGAAATTTATAATTCTCTGAATGATAAAATGATGAGTCAACATTTTCAGCTGTAGTTTAAAGCTTACCTGGAATGTTTTATTACTATATAATAGGAGTTTAAATTTAAAAAACGAAAAAGATCAAAGACAAGGATAAATTCATGCATATATGGGGCTTCTCACATATGTATATATGTAAATAACACTTTACACAATCCTTTACCATATTCATTTTAAGTATACATACATAATCTATGCCTCTTCATTAGTTGCAAGTAACATCAGATTTTAAAACCACTGATAGAAAATGCCATATAATTATATTTTAAATATTGAAGAATAGGTCTTTTAGCAATAAAAGAGGCACAGTATATCCATTTCTGCTCAATTAGCATGTAATCTTTTAAAAAAATGGTTGAAAATTAACTTGACCTCCCTTTTAAGTGTATCCATTAGCAATACTTCCACATCTCTGATCATGTCTTTTTGTAAAGACAGTAACTCCAAAAATGAATTAACAAATGGCATTATACAGTATATTCATCAAAATGTTCTCAAAAAAGGGAACAATTGTTCTAGAACTCTAAAATAAAAGTATTTCTGAATATATACATTTCAATCTGTACCTTCAAGATTCTCATACAAGTAGGTTTTAGCCATAAGGCCAGTCACTCAATTAATTAAAGTTACTTTCCCAGTCTGAGATTCTCCAGAAATGTTCAGACAGCAGTTCTCCAAATTCACATATCACGTGCATCACATTGGTAAAATCTGCATTAGAAAGTTATAGCAATGGTGTAACTTTTAATCCAATAAACTGATAATATTTTAATAAGCTTAAAACAAAACTGATAATGTTTAAAAGAGAATTTGTATAGTTATTATGCCTTACTTTGAGACATATTTTTATACTAATTTTATATTGATTTTAAAATATAAATATTTCTAGGAAATAAGGATTTTCCTTTGAAATATTACATTAACTTTTAGCATTCCCAACCTCCACAGAGAAGCTTTTTTTTTTGCAATTTTGCACATTCATAAAACAAAAATTAAATGCCATAACAATGTGCAAAATCTATTTATTGCAGTACAAACTATGGCAATATATTTTCCTGCCTTAAATATTAATGGTTTCTGTTTGGGATTCAAATGCTGTAGAAGGATTCCCACAATATGTTTTATGGAGGCATAAGTGTATACATCGCTCCGGTTTGTATACGTTGCTAAACTGGTATCCTTTCCCTGGCTGGCTTGGAGGAGGAAAGTGAAAGTATTTACTTCTGTTTTCAACTGCTGTTTGTTATGACATCCAAACTGAAACTACAGTAATTATCAAGTGTGATTTATATCCAAACAAATCAGGTTCATTAACTGTAGCTTGAAGTTATCTTTTAGGGAAACTACCATCAAATTATTTCCTCTCCCCCAGTTACTGTGGTTATAGTCACATAACATGTAAAACCATGACTGGTTCACTAAGTAAGCCAAATTAAGTTGTACAAAGCCATAAGCCATACTTATTGACTGCATTTCATGGTTCACATACATGTAAAGTGGAACAATTATTCTTTCTCCATTTTCTTTGCTTCTAAATATAGTAATATTGCCCTGTACATATGAAAAAGAAACTAGTAACAGAGGCATACTTACCCTCTCTCTCATTTCTGCTAGGAGGCTTCAATTCTGCGCATGGAAATTAGCCTGCAATATGAGTCAATGGTTAAAACATTGATTTGCTTGAAAATGATACAAGATCCTGTATTTTGGTTAAATTGAGTTATTCTAACCCTCTCCCTGGGTTCAGATGCTATATTAAACTTAAATCACAAAATGACTATATTTTGTGTAATGATACATAACTCCATACAAAGATTGGTTAGAAATGAAAGTATTTCAGAGTATCTTCATTGCTATTTTGAAAAAGAATTAAACAGAGAGAATGTATACTGGCTTGGAGCATTAGTTGTAAGGCTAATATGCTGATGCTCAAATTAATACCAGTCAAATTGTTCTTTAAGTGAGCATGTTTGCCAGGTTTGGAACTAGAGTCAGACCAGAGTAGGGTCTATGGAGGTTTTTATACCCTCAACATTTTAACTGTACAGCTACATTTTGTTATCTTGAAAAGCTTATTCCTGAAAAGATTTCCTTGATTTTTTTTGCAATGTTCCCCTGAACTTTTGCTCCAGTTTAGTTGATTTCAGAAAGCTAAGAATGGCCAACCTTAACTAATACATGAAGGAGAGATCACCAGGAAAGCTAGAACGACAAAACTTTCTGGGAAAAGGCAGCATAAAATCACTTATAGGTCATTGATGGAAAGATGAAACTTCAAACCTTTTTATCATGCAAGAATTTGTGTTCTGTTATGTTATACTTTATACCATACCAGTACTCCCTAATAGATTCTGTTCATTTATTTTAAGCATTATGGTACTATTTCTGTATTTAATATAGAATTCATAAAACATGGCATGTTCTTGTTTTCAGTTTTTATACATAACAGTAGCCCTGTGAAGCACATTGGAGTGAAAGAATAGAACTGTCCAAATGTTGTCCCACAAGTACCCATAGTTAAAAATTGATTTGAATATAGGTCTTTGTGTTCCAAGTTAATCTAGTTTAGTTAGAAAATGTAAGTGCTGATACTCTGATAATATAGCTCTCTGCTGCATTAAAAATGGATTTTTAAGATTTTGCAGGAGACATATTTCTGCAAATTAGGTGCTACCAATCATTTCATAAAGTTGGCATCTGAAAAGTGTTACTGTCTTGTAAGTTATGGTTTATTTTTACAAACTTGTATTTCAAGTCATATCCTTATTAAAGAAACTACTGATGTAGTTCACAGTGGAATGTAAATTGGAGTAGTTTTACAACTAATGTGATAGGTGGAATCTGACATTAAATTAAGAAAAATAATTCCTCAAATTATTTAAAATGTCTTGAAAAATCCCTTTAATAAGGGGAAATGTTAATATTTATATTACTTTTGGATATTAAATCATAAATTATAAACAATGCTAAGTAAATAGAGATATGATTCACTTTGCCAATCTGTTTCAAAAACAATATTTCAGTAAAGGCAGATATAAATATTCATACATCATTCGTTATATACGAATATCTTATAAAGTTAGTGAAAGTTTGAGAATGTCTGAATTTTAAAAAGTTAAAAATTTTAAAAACAAGTTGCACTTGTTAAGCAATTGAGCTCAACACAATTTTGTAATACATTGTTCATGAATATTGCAAATATTCTTATTGAAAGTTGAAAAAATAAATATGGAAACACTGTTCATTCTAGCACTTGTAATTTATTTTCAAGAAAGTATGGTAGAGACAGAATATGCTAACATTCTTCTCCAAAATTTATTGTGAGTCATTGTGAAAATGTTAATGAATTGTTGATCATCTATGTAATATTTCATTCTTAATGTGTGGTTTGTTGTTGCATTGATGTTCCGGAATGTGAGGTTTACAATCTCAGCATAATCAAGTCAGCTGGGAAATTTCTTTGTTTTTTTATTTTATTTGAATGCTGTTCAATACTAAAGTGACACTGAGCAACTTGAAATTTAAAAACAGAAAAACAACAAAGATGAACAATTTTAAAAAATCTACCTTTTTGAAATAACAATATTCAATTAAAAAAAAAAACCACCAAGAGGACTTCATATCTGTTGTATCCCAAAGTCTGAGAGAATGGGAGCCACATGGATAAGCTTTCTGGGGAGATATTTCCGAAGGCAGGTTCATAACAAAAAGGATGTGTTTCCTGAATCTGATAGATTGTTGAATTGACACACATAAGCTTTGATTGACACACATAAGCTTTGATTGATCTTATGGATGGATTGAAACCTTGGAAGGAAACTATACTTTCAGTGGTACAAGCTTCATTTTAAAAATGCTTAGGTTTACAGATATCAGTTTAAATGCTGGACCAACTGTTCTTGATTGTATGAACTGGAGATCATAGTTCAGTAGCAGAGCAAATATTTAATATGTAAGAGACCCAGTTCAAGTTAAAGGATCACTGATAACAAAGTTGGGAAAGAGTAATAAAGTAGCCAACAGTTTAACTGTAAATACTAGTTTCATATTTTTATTTTCAAAATTAGCATGGCTTGGGGTCAGGTTACTTAATGGACTGGCTTCTCCCAGTCATTTCTAGCCACCCACCTCTACTTAAGAACTTTTCTAGATAAGAACCGTGGGTTCAAGATTTTTTTTCTTAAGAACCATTTTCTACTTAAGAACTCGATCCTGGAAAAATTTCCCAGGAAATTTGAGAGCGGCATGAAGGCCCGACCAGTTGCCTGCCATTCCCCCTTTAATCCTGGCCATCTCGAGCTTTTCTTGGGCTGCCAGAAGAGCCTTTTGGTGGCGCTTAAGGAGGCTTTGGCAGTCCAGAGCGAACAAAGCGTTTTCCTTTCTCTGGGCGCTTGGAGAGGGAATAAACCACTTGGTGACTCCCTTGTGCTGCCTCCCATACACCCAGCACAAGGTTGCCTCCCAGAGCATCTGGGTGCGGAAAGGCAAAATTGGGTGCTTCTCCGTACTGAAGGAGCGGGTCCAGCAGTCACATGGGTTGCTCATGTCCAATCCGGTGGAACTGAGCCTAGTATTAAAAAAGCTTGCCGGATCCGCCCCTTCCCCAGAATTCGCTCAGTTCGCATATCCTGCGGTTGTATTGTGATAGCTCGTTCAACATTCTAACACCTTCCCTTCGATCTTTCCTTCAAAAAGTAGTAAGATTTATTGTCTTTATTCATTTACTTGCACTAATTGCGCCAGCCGTTTAAAAGAAAAAAATAAAAAAATAAAGCGGCTCGGCTTTTTTCCTTGGGAGAAGTTGCGGTTTCGTTTTCCCCCGGCGGTTTTTGCCGGTTACGATTCCTGCGGCCGCTTGTGGATTCTTCTAATCCTTTGGCCTGGAGGTCCTGGTGCAAGTATTTATATATTGAATTATTGATTATTTATTGTATACAAAATATTTAAGGGCTTAAGAAATACCTCCTGCGGAGTGAGACGCCTTCTAGTCTCCTGGACTTAGTCGATCGCTTCCCCTTTAAGTATTTACGGGGCGATTTTTTCGGCGCGAAGGCCTTCGCGCCCTTTTTAAATCTAGGCCTCTCGTGTTGGCCTCCTGCCAGCCCCGTAGGCCTCAGTCCACCGCGTGGATCCCGGAGCGGGCCTTGGGGGTCCCAGGCTAAATTCTCCACCGGCTAAGCCTCCAACCAGAGTGCCTTGGTTTACTTAATTACAAAGTTTAGGGAGGCTGGCCCCGCTGGATTTGGGGGCACGAACTCTGGGTTTGCCCAGATTGTCCTCAAGTTTCAGCAGCTTCGAGGCCTCGAAGCAGGATCCATTCCTCTTGGGAAGTCCTTGAAATTCTTCTCCTTATTATTCAGTTATTGGCTCAGCCTTGTCTTCTGTTAATTGTCAGACTATGGCTACTTTTCCCAAGAGAGGCACAACTAAAGGTCCCAGAGAGGCCAGGCCTACAGGCGATGAAATTACTAGTATCCCCCAGGCCTCTTCCTCCTCTTCTCCAGGGGCCCGCCCCTCGACCAAGGTCACCAGGGCCGAGAAGAGAAGGGACCTAGCCCTACAAAAAATCCATGACAAATCAGCAAAACGTTTGAAAGTGCAGGCCCAAGTAATCAGTAGTCAAGACCCCCCAGAGGCTTCTAGTCTACCTCCTTCTGGGGTCCCTGTGTTATCTCTGGATGAGCCAAACCTAGACAGACCCCAACCTAACCTATGGGGCATAGGTCCAGAGGAACCAGATATTATTGAAGATTCCCCCCAGCCAGGATCTTCCCAGGCCTTTAGGAATTCTTCTGCCATTTCTGCTGATATTTCCAGTTTACCTCCTGAGTTCCAGTCTATATTTGCTGTGCTGTCCAAAGCCATTGATGCCAAACTCTCCACCATCAATGAGCCTCCCTTACCTCTTCCTCCTTCTCGCTCCTCCCGCCCCTTGGGTTCTTCCCCAGCGGTCAGAGCTCCTATTCAGGATGATTCAGATTCCTCCCAGGATGAATATGAGGATATAGAGGATGATGAGGATGCTTTTCAAGGCTTATCAGATGATGAGGAATCCCAAATAAAGGTTCCTCCTCCAATTACTATTTTTCCCTCTCAATTATTCAAATCTCTCCTCCTCAAAGCTAGAATTTCTACGGGATTAGCGGCCCAGGAGAAACAATCCTCCACTTCCACTGATCCCCCAGAGGAGAATTTACCTTACTTCACAGAGGAACAGGAGGATAACGAGGTAATTCCTATGCCTAAATTGTTTAAAGATGCCTTACTCAAACAGTGGGAATTTCCAGCATCTGGCCTTAATCCCTCCACCAAGGATAGAAAGTTGTACAAACTTTCCTCTTCCTATGAAGAGCTTCTATCCTTTCCCAAACCAGATGAACCTGTCAAGATTCTTCACTCGGCAGCGGCTGTGCCAGGCGAGGCGGAGGAAGTCCTCCGCCCAGAGGACAAGCGCATTGAGCAAATGCTCAAAAGAGGATTCACCGCTGATTCCTGGGCCATTAAAAGTTCTGCAGCGGCTTCCTTTTTCTCCAGAGCCACGCTGCTGTGGCTTCGCCAACTTCAACAGCATATTCCTCCCGATGACTTGAGAGGTCAACAAGACTTCAACAAGGTCTTTGCAGCTGCCCAGTACGTGGCTGATGCCACCTTGCAATCTACTAGATTTTCTGCTAAGTCTATTGCAGCTTCTACAACGGCAAGAAGACTCCTATGGATTCGCCCTTGGCAAGCGGGAGTTCGCCAAAAGTGGCAGTTATCCCAGGGCCCCTTAAAGCGCGACCTTCTCTTCGGTGATCTTCTGGATCCACTCCTCACGGAGACCACGGACAAGAAGAAAGTTTTGGGTCCAACCACAAAAAAGGCTACCAAAACGCAGTCCTTTCGTCGCCCAGGGCGCCAGCAAGATCAAGCGGCTTCCTATCAGAGATCTCCAGGTCAGTATTCCCCCCGCTTTCGTTCCCAAGGTAGGAACTCCAGGGGTAGAGGGTTTCGCTTCCAAAGGGGAGCTTCCTCTAACAGGGCTTCAAAAAAACCTAGATGGTAATCTTACCTCCATTCCCATAGGGGGTCGCCTAGCTCATTTCGCCTCTAATTGGCGTCTCACCTCCAAGGACCCTTGGGTCATTGACACTGTTCAATCAGGCCTTCTTTTAGAATTTATTTCTCCTCCCCCTAAACGTTTTATTTCCTGCCCTTCTCCCAGGTCATCCTCAGATTGTAACCGTATGGAGGAGGCCATTTCTCATCTATTGTCCATCAGAGCCATTCAACCGGTCCCTTCCGATCAGAAGGGCCTAGGTTTTTACTCCATCCTATTTATGGTTCCAAAGTCCTCCGGAGGTTGGAGAGCTATTTTGGATTTAAAGAAACTAAACCTATTCATCAAATATAGGAAGTTTAAGATGCACTCCTTGTCTTCTATTTTGGCCGCCATTCATTCGGGAGATTTCATGGTCTCCTTAGACCTCACTGAGGCCTACCTTCACATTCCTATAGCCAAATGCCACAGAAAATTTTTACGTTTTTCCTTTCAAGGCAGGCATTTCCAGTATAGAGCGATGCCATTTGGCCTCTCCTCGGCCCCTCGAGTCTTTACAAAGCTCTTGGGGTCCCTGGCGGCCTATATCCGGGCGTCTCCCATCCACATTTTATGTTATCTTGATGATATTTTGATTCATGGGAACTCCCTAGAGAGAGTGAAAACAGACCTTTCGGTCACCATGTCAGTCCTTCAGGACCATGGATTTCCATCAACTTTGATAAAAGTCACCTCCAACCTTCCACATCCATTTCTCACCTGGGATCCATTATTGATTCAGAATCCTCCCAGGTTTTTCTCTCTCCCGAGAGAAAACTCAGTATAGTGGAGTTAATTTCTAACATTTTATCTAATGCTTCAGTATCCATAGTTACTCTATCTTCCCTTTTGGGGAAGATGGTGTCATGCATAGGCATCATTCCCTGGGCTCGCCTTCATGCTAGGGAACTCCAGTGGCTCCTGTTGCCTTTTCAGAGATCGGGGCACAGCAACTCAAATCGACGCTTTGTCATCCCACTGAGTGTACGCAGATCCTTCAAGTGGTGGAAGTCTCCGGCCATGGACAAAGGATCCCCGTTCAGGTGCCCGGATCAATTTGTCATCACCACAGATGCCAGTCTATCGGGATGGGGCGCCCACGCCCAGGGGATGATAGCCCAGGGCACGTGGTCCCCGGAGGAAGCTTCCAGGCCAATCAATTGGCTAGAGTTAAGAGCCGTTTCCCTGGCTCTGAAGCATTTCTCTCCTCGCATCCCCAACCGGCACGTTCTCATTCTCACCGACAACATTGCCACAAAAAGCCATATCTGCAGACAGGGAGGCACGAGATCCAAGGCTCTCATGAGGGAGGCCCTCAAGTTGGGCCTTTGGGCGGAAAAACATCTGCAGTCGCTCCTAGCCGATCACATCTCGGGGAGTCTCAACGTCCAGGCGGATTGGCTATCCCGAGCAACGATAGACCCAGGAGAGTGGAACCTCCATCAAGACCTGTTCCATCAAATCACCCTCAGATTCGGCCTACCAATCCTGGATCTCTTCGCGACCAATGCGAACGCCCAACTCCCTCGCTTCTATTCCAGATTTCCATCCCCGGGAGCGGAAGCAATCAATGCCCTCCGGAGTCCATGGCCTCCAGGCCTACTCTACGCATTTCCTCCAATTCCAATCCTCCCGGACGTGATTCACAAGGTCCTCACCGAGAGGGCCCGAGTAATCATAATCGCCCCTCATTGGCCCCGCCGGCCCTGGTTCGCGGATCTCCAACAGCTGTCCGTCCAGGACCCTTGGCGACTCCCCGTTTCGGGGGATATGCTGCGGCAGGGGGGCCTCTTTCCATCCAGACCCGGAGTGGTTCCACCTCACCGCCTGGCTGTTATCAGGAGAGATCTAGAACTGCGTGGTCATGACCCCGATTCAGTGGAGGTCATTTTAAAGGCCAGAAGGGGTTCGACCAATCGAATCTACGACCACACGTGGTCCAAGTTTCACCAGTGGTGTCTACAGGAAGGTCTCTCCCCTCTGTGCATCCCCATACACAGAATTATTTCCTTCCTTATGCAAGGCTTCCATAAAGGACTTTCCACCCTCCGGCGTCATCTGGCAGCCATTTCATCTGTCCTAGGGGGTCCCCGCAGACAGCCTCTCCGATCCTTCCCTGAAGTTCAGGAATTCCTCAAGGGCATAGCCAATCTCAGACCTTCCAAGGTCCACAGGTATCCTTCCTGGGATTTGCCACGGGTTCTCCATTCCCTCACGCAGGCACCATACGAACCCCTAAAATCGGCGTCCCTCAGGTACCTATCCTTTAAGGTAGCATTCCTGGTGGCTATTACCTCTGCCCGACGCATTTCGGAGCTGGCTGCCCTCTCAATCAGGCAGGACCTTTGTCAATTCCATCAGGACAAGGTAGTCTTGCGACTGGACCCCACCTTCTTACCCAAGGTCAGTTCCATGTTCCACAGATCTCAGGATATTGTCCTACCTTCCTTCTGCCTCCAACGAGACCATCCCTTGGCAATTAGAGGGCACACCCTGGATCTCACCAGAGCGCTGAGAATATATATCCAACGCACAGGACCCTTTCGGAGGTCAGAAGCACTCTTTGTAGCCTATCATCCCAGAGTCATGGGGGCCAAAGTGTCTTCAACAGTAATAGGCCGTTGGATCAGAGGGACTATATCTAAGGCCTATGAGTCGGCCTCCCTCTCAGTTCCAAGGAACATCACAGCGCATTCCACCAGGAGCGCAGCCACCTCGGCCGCTTGGGCGACTCAAGCCCCGTTGGAGGAGGTCTGCAAAGCAGCCACTTGGGCCTCGCCAAATTCCTTCATCAGGCACTACAAAATTGATTCTTACGCTTCAGCGGACGCTGCCTTCGGCAGAAGGGTACTCCAATCCGTTATCTCACACGATAGCAAGCTAATCCCACCCTAGGGACCATCTATTGGGTATGTCCCATGTGACTGCTGGACCCGCTCCTTCAGTACGGAGAATAGGCGTTGATTGCTTACCTGAACGCCTCTTCTCGTACGGTGAGCGGGTACAGCAGTCACTTCCCGCCCTTATATGTGTCTTCTTTACCTTTCTATATCTTTCTTCCTCTAACAATGAGAGTTGAACACTAAAGAGCTTCACAACTGAGCCTAGTCTATGGATTCGCGAATTCTGGGGAAGGGGCGGATCCGGCAAGCTTTTTTAATACTAGGCTCAGTTCCACCGGATTGGACATGAGCAACCCATGTGACTGCTGTACCCGCTCACCGTACGAGAAGAGGCGTTCAGGTAAGCAATCAACGCCTATTCTCCCTGGCCAGATCAACTCGGCTTCAGCCAAACCAAGGAGTCACCACAGTGAAGGAAAGGTGCCGGCTACAAAGCAAGTGAGCAAGAGGAGAGGAGAGCCCTTCAGCATGGGAAAGAAGAGGAAGCAGGTAGCAGCAGCAGCCGCCATCTTTCGGTCAAAGGAGTGGGAGGTTCCCCCATCTCACTCGCCTGGGTTTCTCTGGCGTAGTGTATGGGAGGCAGCCTCGCACTGGGTGTATGGGAGGTGCGTGCTTCTCCTCGCAGCCTCAGAATCCCTCTTTTTTTAAAAGCCTCTTTAGAGTTTTGGATTTTTTTGATTCCCTTCACCTCACCTTCTTCCTTCAGCAGCGACTGTCCTCCTCCTCCTCCTCTTCTTCCTTCTCCTCATCCCACCCAAATTCTGAGCATTTATTTCTTTCCTAATGGGTTTGCACACATTATTTGCTTTTACATTGATTCCTATGGGAAAAATTACTTCTACTTACAAACTTTTCTACTTAAGAACCTGGTCACGGAACAAATTAAGTTCTTAAGTAGAGGTACCACTGTAGTATGTTATGGTTGCTGTTAACCATGGAATGCTGACTGGCAGGAACCAGGAGAACTGCCTTCTTTGCCACAGTCACTGCGCTCTGGAACATATTCCCTTCAGAGATTAGAATGACCTTATTTGGTTTGCACAATTGGCAAAAAAGTCACAAATTACAGTCATATAACTACTGAATGCTGCAAATGGCTATAAAGTTAAGAGGGAAGCCATGCATCCAAAATACGATATTATGGGTGGTAGTGGTATAGCACCATATTTTCAAAACTGGGCTATAAGTAGCTTTGAAGAAGTTAGTTGTAACTTTTATTACTTGGTTTTCTACCCCTAAATTTGCCTTTTAAAAGAATAATCTGGTTTGCTAAATAATAGTTTAGGTCTCATTGTGATTAATTTGAAGTTCAAACCTATTACAAGGTACAAATTTGGAGGGTGCCATTAGTTAGGAATCCTGTCTTCTTTTAATCATTGCTTTTGTTTGAACACCAATGTCTGGCTTCTTTTAGTTTTTGTTCCCAAACGAATATAAGTTTTTTGATTAGCAGGATACAAAACAGCAAAAAAAAGAGGTTTATTTCGTGATTTAATTGTGTTCTTTTTACTTACTCCCAAGTCCTCCCTTCCTTAGGCTATAGTTATTGCTTCCATGCCCCAACATTCTTTGACCAGAAGGTAAAAGTGGGCATTTACTCTCCAAATGTCAGAGCAACATACTTGCTTCTATATAGCACAATATGGAACAAAGCACAATGAATGTAGAACTTTCAATGAAGCACACAAAAATCTTCTCTGGCACCCTGTCCAGAGAAAGATATCTGCAAATATAACAAAACAAAAAAAAGTTAAAAATGTGCAATTGCATAACCATTAAACAAATGTTGTCTCTTACTTTACTTTAGCCTTCAAGCAGAAGTACAGACTGCATGTATGTAACCTCAGTTTGTAATAAAAGATGGAATCTTAGCATATATATTTAATGATGGTATGCAAAAGTAATGTGGATTGGATACTATTTCCTTCATTAAACAGAGAAGTGAGAATAGAAGAAAACAGTTACTAGTTTCTAATTCAGTAGGTGAATTAGAGGTGAAAATACTAAGCTTCAAGAAGCACTGAAACTTTGAGAAGTTTGGATTTATGAGTATTGCATGCACTGATTAATTTATTAATTCAGCCCCATTTAGCTCTCTTTTGTGAATACATTCCTTGCTCTGAGTCCAGAAGATTTGTCCCATAGTGACAGATACTGTTTCAGCTTCTAGGTCAGTGATGGTGAACCTTTTTTTCCTCGGGTGCTAAAAGAGCATGTGTCTGCACTATCGTGCATGCGCAAGTGCCCACACCCGTAATTCAATGCCTGAGGAGGGTGAAAACAGCTTCCCCCACCTCCCAAAGGCCCTCTGGAGGCCGGAAATGGCCTTCTTTCCCAATTTCTGGTGGACCCAGCAGGCTTGTGTTTCACCCTCCCCAGGCTCCAAAGGCTCCCCTGGAGCCACGGGAGAATAAAAACACCCTCCCCAATCCCTCCGGAGGCTCTCTGGAAGCCAAAACACCCTCCTAAAGCCTCTGTGCAAGCCAAAAATCAGCTGGTTGGCACACACATGCATGTTGGAGCTTGAGCTAAGGCAACGGCTTGTGTGCCAGCAGATATGGCTCCGCGTGCTACCTGTGGCACCCGTGCCATAGGTTCACCATCACTGTTCTAGGTAGCTCTCAGTTATTTAAGTAAATTATCAATTATGGCAACTATTAGTTCAGTGAAGTGGTTAAGTGGTTAAGATGTGAAATGAAGTGGTTTGGACTGTGATTTCTATTCTACTCTTTGGCATGGAAGCCAGCTAAAATGGACCTTGGAGGTCCTCTAGTCCAAACTCCAGTCACACTCTGAACTCAACATAATTCACAGAGTGGTAGTTGTGGGGAAAATGGGAAAGAGCCATAATGTAATGATTTGTAAAAAGAAAATGTAGGATATAAATGTAATACAATTTTATATCAGTAGCTACATATGATAGTATTTATAACACACACAAGTAACTTTTTTGTTTTCCTGTGTATGTATCTGTCAAAGAGCTAGGTCATTCTGTGAGAGTAGATTAATTATCCTACTAAGATTAGTGTTAATATGTCAATATTTTTGGGAAGTAAACGATCCATGAAATAATTTGATGGCAAGAATATAAACCTTATATGGAAATATGTTTTATTTAATATGATTCACAGTCTCATGACAAAGCAGAGGCCCTTAGCATCTTTCTTGCCTCTGTCTTTCCACAAAGGGAAAAACCGTCCAACATATCAAAAACAGCATCACAAAAAACATATTAGTTAAGTTAAAATAGGGAAGAAACTGGTAATGAATTCAAATCACCAGAACCAGATGGATTACACCCTAAGGCTCTAAAGGAACTGGCAGATGAGATCTCAGAACCACTGAACTATATTTTTCTAGGATCATGTAGCACCTGGGGACTGCCAGAGGACTGGAAAAGAGCTGATGTAGTTCCCATCTTCAAAAAAAGGGGGGGGAATAGGTCCAGGAAACTACAGACGTATTAGCGTGCCCTCAATACCAGGGAAGATTTTGGAAATGATAATTAAGCAACAATTCAATGAACATGTAGAAGCAAACAAAGTAATAATGGGTTTGTCAAAAACAGACCATGCCAGACCAACCTTATTGCATTCTTTGACAAAGTGACAAAATTAGTGGACCAGAGGAATGCTATTGACGTGGTTTACTTGGACTCCAGTAAGGCATTTGACAAAGTAGACCATAACTTACAACTAGATAAAGTAGAAAAATGTGGGATGGAACAGCAACACCACCAGATGGATTCAAAACTGGCTAACCAACCGCACTCAACTTGCAGTTGTCAAATGGAACTGCATCTACATGGAGGGAAGTATGCAGTGGAATTCCCTAAGACTCTGTTTTACACTCAGTGCTTTTCAACATCTTCAGCAATGACTTGGATGAGGGGATAGATGGGGAACTCATCAAATTTGCAGATGACACCAAACTGGCAGGAATAGGCAACTCTCCAGAAGATAGGCTCAAGATACAGAAGGATCTTAACAGACTTAAACATTGGGCACTATCAGACAAAATGAAATTCAGTGGTGAAAAAAAGTAAGGTTCTGCATTTAGGCAAGAAAAACAAAATGCATAGGTACAGTATATCTGCTGCATTGCTTAACAGTAGTAACTGTGAGAGGGATCTTGAAGTCCTTGTGGACAACCATTTAAATATGAGCCAGGAGTGTACAGCAGCTGCCAAAAAAGCTAACAGAGTTCTAGGCTGCATTAACAGAGGGATAGAATTAAGATCATACAAAGTGTTAATACCACCTTGTAATGCCTTGGTAAAGCTTGGAATACTGTCTTCAGTTTTGGTCACCATGATGCAAAAAGAATGTTGAGACTCTAGAAAAAGTGCAGAGAAGAGCAACAAAAATGATTAGGGGACTGGAGGCTAAAACATATGAAGAATGGTTGCAGGAACTGGGTATGTCCAGTTGAATGAAAAGGACTAGGGGAGACCTGATAGCAGTGTTCCAATATCTCAGGGGTTGCCACAAAGAAGATGGAGTCAAGCTATTCTCCAAAGCACCTAAGGGTAGAACAAGAAGCAATGGATGGAAAATAAACAAGGAGAAAAGTAACTTAGAACTAAGGAGAAATTTCCTGACAGCGAGAACAATTAATCAGTGGAACAGCTTGCCTCCAGAAGTTGTGAATGCTCCAACACTGGAAGTTTTTAAGAAGATGTTGGATAACCATTTGTCTGATGTATTGTAGGGTTTCCTGCCTAAGCAGGGTGTTGGACTAGAAGACCTCCAAGGTCCCTTCCAACTCTGTTATTGTTGTTATAGTTGTTGTTGTTATCATTTGAATTGCTTGGAAAAGAGCAATAGATTGAATAGCACTTTATACATTGTATCAAAAGAAAGCTTTGTGAATAAGAAATACACTGAATTTGAATAAACCCTCCCTCCCTCCCTCCTCCCTCCCTCCCTCCCTCCCTTCCTTTCCCAAAGTTTTTTAAACTTTGTTCACTGGGATCCTAGAGGTCCAGGAGAAATTGATGAGCTTTTATTAAAAACTATGTTTGGAAATGAGTGAGCAATATTTAAAGTACTAGTTTCTGTGCCTGGATGAATTGAAACCTCCTGGTCTAACCAGTTTTGCTACTTGGGAACCTAGCACTATTGTACTCAAAGGATAGTGTGTTCTGGATTGACTCTTAATGCTCTAGAACAGGGGTAGGAAAAGTTGGCTCTTCTATGACATGTGGACTCCATCTTCCAGAATTCCTGATCTAACATGATTGGCTCAGGAATTTTGGGAGTTGAAGACCACAGGTCACAGAAGAGCCAACTTTGCCTACCCCTGTTCTAGAACAATGATGGCAAACCAATGGCACACGTGCCACAGAGGGCATGCAGAGCCATATCTGCAGGCATGTGAGACGTTGCCCTAGCTCAGCTCCAGAGTGAATGCATTCGCTGGCCAGCTGATTTTCGGCTGGAACCGGCCATGCCAACACTCACCTCCCAGGAGTTTCCATGCGGCTCGTTTTGGATGCCAGTTAAGAAAAGGGCTTGCATGGAAGCTCTGGAAGGGTGTTTTTGGCCTCTGGAGAGCCTCCAGGAGGGTGGCAGAAAGCCTCTGGAGCCTTGAGAGGGCCTACCGGGTCCACCAGAAATCAGGAAACGGACTGTTTTCTAGCTCTGGAGGCTTCAGGAAGACCTGCTAGGCCCTAAATGGGGCTTGGGGGTCATGTGCGCATGCTCAGGGGTTGCATGTCCATTTTCAGGAGGTATAGGGGGGCGGGGTCACACATGTATGTGATGGGGTGGGGGGCATTGAATTATGGGTGTGGGCCCACGCTATTGTACATGCACACTTTTGACACCTGAGGGAAATAAAGGTTTGCCATCAATGCTCTAGAGTTTTGCCTTGATATCTGGACTGTTAGCAAGCTAGATATTCTTAGCCTTCAGTACATGTAATTCACACACACACACTGTTTTCAAACTATCTCCTCATCAGCATAATTCTGCTGTGTGAAATCAGAAAGATGGTTGGCTAAGAGCACTAAGTAAAATAGTAATCCTTCACCATCAGAATTTTCATTTACAAAAATAAAAAAAATGAGCTCCAACTTTTCTTTCCAGCTTGAAACTGAAAGGCAAAAAAGTGGCAAAGAACTTTCCATTATGGCTATTTTATGGCATCTTAAAAACATAGCAGGCTCTAAATTGGCTTGATGTGCCTTTGAAGAATCTGTGTGTCTCAGTGGGTTTGTGTGTGCACATGCCTCTAAGTCAGGGGGCTTTTAAAAAAAAAATCTTAGCAATTACCTGGGTACTATGATCCCTGCACTTTTCTTGCAAAAAAATAAATAAATTGCAAGTCATTTTCCATTGCCTCCATTCTTGGATCAAGACACAGAGATTGGTCCAAGGTCACGTAGCTGGCTTTGTGCCTAAGACAGAACTAGAACTCATGGTCTTCTAGTTTGTATCTTGTGGCCTTAAATCACTGTACCCAATTGGCTCGATGAAGAATAATTTTTCACCAAAAGTTTCTTCTCCAAGCTAAGAAGGAAGAAACTTTGTCCTTCATCTTAAACTGTTCAGGAAGATTTATATGAATTAGTGAAGGGACTTTGGACAATTAAAAATGTCTTCTAACTGTTTTAAGTTGGAGAAGGATTTTGTTTTTAGGTTGCAAAACTGGTTGTGGCTGTAAGCTAGGAAGTGGTGACTTCTTGAATCCACAAGATTTTTACAGTGCTCTGCTTTTCAGGAAACAGTCTAACAATGATCAATGGAGTAATTTTAAGTGGCTTCCTGTATGTTCTGTAAACAATGGTTCTTCTTTAGTGACTTTGTGAATTTTAGCTTTTTATGCTGTGTAGTTGCAGGAAGTGTTAATAATTAACATTTTATTTAATAAAAGTAGAACAACATGGATCTTTATCTTCAAGAAGTTGATTACTTGATTTGGTTATAATACCATGAACTTGGGTCCTCTTCATTAATTGTGATTGCTTAGGTATGTTAATAAATTAATGCTTATGCATTCCATAACCATACAAACACAGACATACACACACATAAATGAAGAGGCAACACAGCCATTGTGATCTCTGGAACGTTTAAAATTTGTTTAAAATTTTTAATAAATTTTAAACGTTCCGGAGATCGCAATGGCTGTTGCCTCTCCATTTCTAAATACACCCTGAACACGTGTTTTTAGGACAATTCTTTATACACACACACACACACACACACACACACACACACACACAAATATGTTGGTCATTGAAAGTACTTTGTGCCTATCTGGTATTTCTGTCATTCTAATTTACAAAAACTTATTATAATATAATGTACATAGATAGTATCATAGATACTATGGAACATTTATTAGGTATACAGTACTCCCTTTCTATATTTTGTATGTAGGATTATAATGACCCACTTTTAATCAGGAAGCATTTATGTCAGGAAAGAATCAATAGAGACTCTGGAAAAGACTTCTGCAGGGGAAAGAAATTTCTAATTAGTTAAGGAATAATAACTTTCTACAATTTTCTGTCAGATAAGAAGTCAGGAAACAAGATACAGTTTACAAAGTATTACAAGTTTTTTCATACTACCTATAACAAGAATGTGAACTACTACTGACAGTCTGGCACCAGATGAGAAGGGGAGGCTAGACTTAGGTCTCTTATGGGGTGTAGAGACTCCAAACTGATGATGTATTTGACCCTGCCTTCAGGGTCTACATTTTCATTCTGGTTTAAGCTTATGTTTCCATTCCAGTGCAGTATTTCTGAATCACATCTCCATTGGAAAAAAAAGTATGTGTTACATTTAAGGAAATGGAATATCCTTTAGTTTTGTGTGTAAGGCATTATCGCCTTTGTTTCTCTTTTCTCATTTCTATTATTTCTATTTCTGTCTATCCTAATGTGCTTATATTTTTGGTAAATCCTGTTGTTCTGATTTGCAAGGAAAAATATTGAAGTTCTGAAACATATATGATTTGGATAATATTCTTAGGGAAGTGCTGATAGCTGCTTTTTATCTTAACAATACTAATGTTTGTTCACAATCATTTATGAGTGGTATATAAATTTGATCTGAATGAAGCCATGAGATTACTATACATTAATGCCTGATTTTCATAACAGCATATGAACCTCTTGGTGCAAAATAATACTTTTAAGATTTTAAGTTGAAGTTTCATTGCTTGTAAAAACATTGATTTGATTTGATGGCATAATAGGAATCACTTACACCCATTGGTGTTTGCATCTAGCTATATACTGTGAATGCAGTGTCCATTAAGTTGCAATCTGCTTTATTCAAACCGATTAATGTTTCACTATCATAACTATTACCTAGTAATATTATTAACCTAAGGTTGTTGTTTTTCTTCATCCAAACCTAGAATCTTTTTTATACTTGCAAGTTTACAGAATGGAGTATTGGATTGATTTCAAACAAAGCATTTTTGTAATCTTCTTAGAATAGTCCCATGATGAGATAGGCGGCAAACAAATGTAATAAATAAAATAACAATGTTCCATTCTAATATAATTAGGTAATACGCTCTCAGGAAAAAAATGAAAGGAAATGGCATGTTAGACCTGAGAATTGAGAGTTGAAGGATAAAGAATCACATGAATTGTTGTAGGAGTGTTAATTCCACTGAAAATGTGGCAGTATGCTGTAAATATTCTTGTGAAGGACATATATTTAACATGTTTACTCTTTCTGCATAACCTACATACTAAGTTTCTTGAGACCTGCATATTTCCCAAAGTGTTTTTGTTGTAGGTTCTGGTGGGAAATGATCTATCAGTGTTGTATTTAATATAATCTATGTATTGATGATACCAGTACTTAGCTTTACATCTCTATGATAAGCTAAGTAGGGAATGCAGTGAAAATCATGACCTGGTGCCTAGACACTTTAAGGGTTTGGAAGGGGCAAAACAGACTGAGACTGAATTCAAGGCAGAGCATGTGCAAAACTTATAGAAAAATACAGCATATTTGATCTAACTAGCTGAGTTACATTTCCTCTGAAAGAGCTGGTACAAAATTTGGGAATTTTCCTGGATTCATGGCTCTTGCTGGAACAGTAGATAGAAGCCATTGCCAGGAAAGCCTTTGACTTAAGTTTTACGACTCTGCCAGTTGTTTCTGGAACCAAAGGCACTGGTCATCGAACAGCCTATTATTACTCACTTTATATAGGGCTGCCCTTGAAGATGACCTGGAAGTTGTTTCTAACCCAGAAAGACAGAATGTGCCAGAATGTAGCAGACAATTTGCTAACTGGTGCTTGCCAGTTCAAGCAACATAAGTGACAGCTGTATTGCTTCTGGCCCCAATTCAAAATGCTGCTTGTTATTAATTTATTAAATAGATCTATATGGCTGCCCAACTCATACACAGTGACTACCTTATTGTTATCTATAAAGCCCTATATTACCTGGATTCTGTTACCTTCAGAACAGTTTTCTCTGGCATAATATGTTCATCCTATGCCATGTAGTTCTGAATAAAGTAGGAAAAACAAGAGTCAAACAAATAGATAGTCTCTCTGGTTTGTGTGATACAGTATTCTTGCTTTTCCCACTTGATTCAGTCAGCCAGATTGGAATCTGCCCCATGGTTAAGGTAAGTGATTAATGTCTCCATAATTGTGGGATGCATTCCTGTCTATTTAAAGGAGGCGGTTACAAAACCTTTATTAAATAAGTTATCCTTAAATATTCTGTTCTTGAATACTGTAAGACGGGATGCCAAACTCATATCATCAAGGTGGCATCATTTTTCCCTCCTTTGCTAAACCAGGTGTGGGCGTGGCCAGCACGTGATCCGAGAGTTGTGAGTTTGACAGCCGTACTCTAAGATGATTGAAAAATTGTGTCTTTGTAGCTGTACATACATTTGACTGAAGCTATTTCTAATTCCATTTCTGAAATATAGTATTGTCTGAGATATTGTATTAAGAATTGGGTTTCTTTCTTTCCTTTTTCTTTGTGCTTTTTTTCTTTTACCATCCTTCTCCTCTTATTCTTTGCAGTATTTCCAGTCAGTCCTATTGGCACACATCCATATGGTTATTAGCTAGGTTGTTGACTCTTGATATTGTTTGAAACTGCTCTAAGTCATTCAGAGTTTTGCAATGAGATGCCATCACTACACTGACAGCATCTACTGCTTCCTACCCTCTAGTTCCAAGGAAATAATTAATACCCTTGAGCATTACCTAATCTTATAATGAGCTGGATGAGAGAAAATAAGTAAGAATTAAATTGAGGCAAGAAAGAGAGAAAGAGAAAACTACTCAGGGATTTAAGTGAACTTTGATTTGAAGAGGGTTACACTGTTTCTTTACAGAGAGAACAAGTCATAATTTAAGAGTGTTTCATGACTCCCAGGTATTGCTGAATTTACAGATGACAGGTTGAACTGAAGAACATGTTTATACCATTAGGAATAGCACACATTTGCTGAGGAAACTGGACTTGGTAACAGTTATCCATATCATGATTGTGACCTGTATTGATTTCTATAATGAGTTTTAAGTGGGTCTATCCATGAAAAATGTTCGGAAATTGCAATTGGTACTAGTGTGGGCTCTGGTTGCTAATCAGTACAAGGTATAGGAAACTTATGATGCTACATTGAAATATCTATGTTAATTGCCTACC